>NC_089791.1:6153763-6186263 GCF_040412425.1 Macrobrachium rosenbergii
ACGCCCATGAACTGTGACGTAACAAAACATCACTGCTCAAAAACTATAAAGGGGGAAGGGAGGAGAATGAAGTTAGAAAACAGAGGGAACAGAGAACAGGATGATGCAGTAAGGCGGTGCGCGGGCCCTGCGAAAGCGTAAGGCTACTTTCGCATTAGGCGTGATGTTGCTGCAGGCAGATGCGTTCGCCGCACCACAGAAACTGTGGAGGTTTTTTCAATGTTGCACACACAGCTGCGTTATGCAGAATCAACAACAATCGCGATTTGTTTAATACTCAGTCTATGGTAGGCGTCCACATCAAGTTTATGTATTTTTCACGTATATTTCTTAATATGTGCTGTTATAAAAGTTGAATAGGATTATAACTGGCACAGTGATTTAACCATCAAATATTTTATCTAACAAGAGTAGATTACGTGCTTATCAGTATTTGTGCGTTGTTATAGAATTGTTATTTATAATACATCTCTGAAAATGATAAAAGTAAAATACTGAGATTAAGGCAGCTTTGTAAAATCTAGATTCCACTCCTGCATCATATCTGAACACTGTGAGTTTGATGGGCCTCCATTGCTTACTTGGCCTCTTTGATCCTCATGGATTTCTTCGGTGTTCGGTGAAGGCTGTCTGAAATGAGAACTTGGTTCCGGAGAAAGGTTAGGAGATTGTCTTGAATGGGTACCTGGTGTTGCAGAAATCACAGGAGAAGGTTAGCTGGAACAACAACTGGACGCCGAAGGATGCACAGGCGAAGGTTGTCTGCAGTGATATCCTGGTGTTGCAAACTTCCCTCCATGCAGATATAGTCAAATTCCGACTTTCGTAGTCTTCGAGACTTTTATCCCATAACACTGGTTTCGTCTCCACTAAAGATATAAGGCGATCTATATCGATTTAACGTTCCATTATAACAAGACGTACCGACGTCGAAGCGTGGACCTTTACTGGAGAGTAGTTCAGCACGCCGCTAAGCGCGTATGATATGCAAGATGTGCAGACCTGAATTGAACATGATGGTCCACTGGCCACCGCATCCATCTGCGTCGACGCATAAGCCTGGTGGTACCATGCACATATTCTGCGGCAATGCAGGGGCAAGTTCACGCGCACTCAAGATATGAACGACTCCATAAGATGCGAATCCAATACGCTGTAGGTCCCGTTGCTAGGTAACCAATTGGTTCCAAGCCACGTAAAATAAATCTAATCCTTCGGGCCAGCCCTAGGAGAGCTGTTAATCAGCTCAGTGGTCTGGTTAAACTAAGATATACTTAACTTAGCATAAGTCGGCTGCCGTCTGCGTCACCGCAACGCAGCTAACTGCGCTGGCACAACGCATTGTGTGAAAAGGGCGTAACCCATACCACGATGGTTGAAGGGACTTAAAATTATTTTTCACAGCTTAAAAAGTCCAAGATTGGACTCAGTGTATTCAGTCTCGAATCCAGCCAGCTCCCCTAAGAAGCAACTTAAGGAATATGGTGGAAACAACATACTCCAAGGGGATAATAAAGAAAAAAACACAATACTAGTCTCAGTTAGCAGCCCCGAAGAATTAGCTGTCATTTAAATCAAATCAGCCTGTTCCTTGAAGAATGAACACACAACGCTCTCGGTTCACGGCGCCTACGCCGCCTAGTTCGTCCTATTACAGAGGGTCGAAAAGTTGGTGGAAGAGGTGGGATTCAAGAAAAAAGAATTCCTCTTACGACAAGAGAAGAAAGGAACAACTACCGAAATATTCCCCCACTGTTTTCTAACAACCGCTGTACAGCCCAAACATATTCAACGTACCATTCCGCATAGAAAACGGGAGAAGAACATCACCGCACACACGTTAAAGACGAGAGACTAACTTTCGACGAAAAGACAAGAAGAAATATTGGGAGAATAGTGCGATGAAAGAAAACTGGAAGAAGATTCCGGGAGGAACAAGTGAAGAACACGAAAGGAACAAAGAAGACGTCACCGACAACGCAAATAAGAAAGAGAAGTCAACAGTATATACCCGACGGCACTTCAATCAAAGGCACACAGTAAGGAAAGGATATCCGTTACACATACACATACACATACATATGAAGTTCTTAAAAATCAAATTTATAAATCTAATTTGATACGAAACTTCATTTAGTTATTTCATTTGAAACACGTCTTCCATTTAAATTAAATAGACACAATTAATCTTAGCAAAACTTTTTTTTCTTTCTCTACTAATTATTACTAACAATTTTACTAAACAATATTCATTTATATATTTTGGTATTTCCCATCTTGTGTTAAGATTTTTTTTTTTTGCTTTATTTTATTTCCTCATTTGATGGGAATTATTCAAGTGCAAAATTTTAAATTTTATTTTGTTGTGTTGACTTTATTTTCAGGGGGAAATATCTCTTCCATCACTTACGTTCCCGGTGTGTTTTTAGTGCATTTTTAGGATTAAAATGAAATCAGAGTTAGTTACCATTGATTAAGTATATACCCAAGAAAAAGATATCTACAGTATATTTTGGAAAACAAACCCTTTGTTTTTTACAAGAAGCCAAGCACGTGGATTAAATATGGCAATCCCCTACAAATGCTGAAATCGCATCGGCTACTGGGACTACTGTAGGTTACCCATACCATTGCCCAGGCGAATTGCCACACAATTGAATTATGGGAAAGGAAAGAAAATGATGCCTGGAACCTGGAAAACTGGATTGAGCAAGTAGATACACACTTAAATTCTTAACGGGAAGTGACGTTGAGAAATTAAATGAAGCCAAAAGCTACCTTGATCTCTCGACAGGAGATACAGGGTGCCATGTTCATTCTCATGGCTATCGAAGACTTAAGAATTGGGAGGTATTCAGGTAATTTTTTTGGAAAATATATTCCACTGTTGGCGAGACTGACCGCGTAATCAGCCTAGTATAGATAGACAGTTCAAGGCTGGAGAATGGGTCAGAGGATTTACCTCAGAATGAGTCCCCAGCTGTATAACTTTTTATACGAATGGGACAATTTGGTTTCAACCACTCCGTGGACATCAACAATGGCAGATCAGCCGGTAATAACAGTCGATAATTGCAAAAATATGTTAAGGTTAACTTTGTTACTGGAAAAAGTTGAAAAGATGACCAGTTAGAAGATGATGTTACTGAAATTGAAAAGATAAAGAAAAGGCAGCGAAGGAAATGATAACTTAATCACCATAGGGCAAGATAGAAAAGGGCATAACAATCAGGATAGGTCTATGACGCCAGCTAGAAACCAAAATAGAAGCCCAAGTAACTCACCTCAAGGGAAATCTTCGACAGTCACCTTTCATAATTGCCAGAAGTAGTGCCATTATGCAAGTGGTTGCCGTGCACCAGCTTACTGTTCATATCATAAGAGGACAGGACTTAGTGTTTGAGACCGTAGGAGCAGACCTAGACACAGATTTCACACACAAGGTAGAGGTAGAAATCTTTCACTCTCCACAATCTGGGAGGAACAGGAATCAAAATACTAACCAAGCTGCAAACATAATTGTACCAACAAGATCAAACAATATCAAACGAGTCAACGGTAAATTTTCACAAAACCGGAATACTGAACATTCCTACATAATTAAGGAAAAGACCGGAACGTCATTTTAAGTCAAGTCACGAATGTTAGTAAAATTAATATAGGAGATTAATCTGATTATAGACCTGTATTCCCCACGAATGTTGGTTTAAGGAAGCCTATTGCTGTATCCTTTGATGCTGGGTCTCTCAAGAACATTATTAACGAAAAGGTATACCAGGCATATTTTTCCCACTTAAATTTGAACCCAGTAGTTGACTGTAGAATCACAGACGTTCGCGGTAATGGCATAAAGATAGTAAGACAAATTGATTTTCCTTTTAAATTGGGAAGTCTTACTAAAACGGTTCTAGTTGTAAGAGGTACACAGTTAGCGTTTGCACATTTGCAAATTGGTTATCCAACTATGGCTAGGCAAAGGATTACTATCGATGCACCTGGAGAACAATTAGTGATAAAAAGGGGTTATAAGACATCTAAAATACATGTGTGTAAAATAATTAGAAGAAAACAGAATCAACAGAACTCTTTGCTAAAAAGCATTCTGAAGAAGGATGAGTTGCAGGAAAACAAAGGGCCATAACGCGCCTTTCGCAGTAAGAAACAACTACAGCACAAGTAAGCTGCAGGAGCAGGGCAAAGCTAGATGTTACTTTTTTTTTTTTTTTATGGGGGGGGGAAGTGTGGTTTTGCAAAACCCAGATTAATTACATTTTACTAATGCATTTGAAAGCCAGAGTCAGAGAAGAATGAAATTTTAAGTAGGCTCGATTCAAGCTTTTTCTAGGCCGCACTGCCAGAGAACATGAAGTCAAACAAAGGTTTGGACTACGAGAAACTTTTGAAAACAAGAGACTGTTTTTAACCTTATCCCATTAACCATTGACAGAAACAGAGGCAATACTCAATCCAAGGCAGTTCAGCTCAGTCAAAATGCTACAGACAGTGGGCACCGAAGCCTTCTTCATCCATCGTAACGGCGTTTTCCAGTGCAATTATTCTTCTGTCAGCAGCATTGCACTAAAAGATCCATGTCTCGTCGCATGATCACACTTTCAAAAGAAGCTGTTATTTTTCTTTTCCTAAAAATACAGTCCGACCTCGAGGATATCAGCCTCAAGTCCGTTCCAGAAGTAAAGAAGAAAACGATGGGGCTTTTGAGACACCGAACGGAATAGGACCAAATGTACTTGCAAAACAAATTATACTGAATGGTAAAGGAATGGGAATTAAGTGACTGATTGATTTAAGGTTACAAAAACTGGTGTTGCAGCAAAGGAATGAGAATGTAAATTTAGTTTAGTGAAAATAAATTACAGTATTAATCTCATTTAATAACACACACACACACACACACACACACACACACACACACACACACACACATATATATATATATATATATATATATATATATATATATATATATATATATCATATATATGTACTGTATGTATGTATGTATGTATGTATGTATAAAGACTACTTTAGCGCTTCTGGGACTAATCTGCAAAGCCAGCAAGTGTACATAAACATTTGAATGACTTTCCGACCCATATCCCCTCAGACTTATTGCAGCGGCTCCTAACCGCTGTACTTGCAACATTATAGACGATATAAATAAAAGTTCCAATGAAAGGGAAAGAATAAAATGAAGTAAGGGAAAAGAACTGACATAAAATCCATTACTGTACTACGATGGAAAAATTTATTTTACCAACGCAACAAATAATATAGAAGTAATAAACAACAAAATATTACGGAAATCAAAGATACTATTTTCATGGTTACAGAATAAACAGAGTTCTAGTTTGAGACATGGAATTTTTTCCTAGAAACAAAAGACAAAATCTTTCAAGAACGATCAAATTAATAATAGAATGTATTGGGAACATTTCAGCGTGGGAACACTCCAGCGAAAAACCACTGAAATATATCTAAATTAAACCACTAAAATATATTTAAATTATATACATACACCACTAAGCATCAAATTAATCAAGATTACAAACAAGCTGCGAAGAGCTATGGAGGTAAATAGGTAACTAGCAGTAGAACAAAAGTGAAGAATTGGGTAGAGATTCAAGAGAACCAATCTCCTTCGGGTGAATAAGGAAAAACAAAGACTACTTTCCAAGGGGTAATTAAAGGCGAACGCTTCAGGGCTCGAAGCCCACGAGGAGGTAAACGTTATAATGAAGCCCCATTAAAATTCACATTTCAATCATGTTATAATAACACAACACTGCGGAACCACGATGTTTACTTCTCAAGACATCACAGACTTGTAAAAGGAATATTTGACATCAATTAGCGTTCATTTTTCCTGGTCAGCTTAAAATGTTGGATATAAAATACTTGGCAACTACGTGGTATTTCAAATACAACTGGGAGAAAAGGGAAAATGGAAAGAGAAAGGGAAAGTCTTAAAGAAGGCAGTCGTTAGGTCACTACACGCGACAACAATCGATGTAGTTTTCTTATAGTGCGTCAACAAGAAGCAAATAAAAAAAAAAAAGGATTCGTCTGCAACGATACTGTGTTTCTTCCACCCAGACTTGATAATTAAAACTTATACTTTGTAGCAACATTTATTCTCATCACCTACACTCTTTTCGTAAAAGAAATTCTCTCTTCAGTTTGTTAGGTATGAAAGTTATTGTTGCATTATATTAATGGCTCTAGATGTTAATAAAGGGCGCGTGTCAATCACTGATCAAATATATCAAAATACATGGTGAAATGGATTTCATTATGTAATCAACCGTTAAATGATGAATGTGGTTTGGAAGCCTCATATATCAGGAACGTATTTTCCACCAAAGACGATCATCATAACAATCGCGGCGGAGACTAACACTAAAAGCATTTACTTTACGATCTGAGGCACGAAATCTGTAGGTATCTGCTGCAGTATGTGCTCACACAAATCAGCACGTATACAATACGAAAAACATTACTACGAAAAAAACATATACCGTTTAATGGTAAACTGCACTGGAACAGTATTAAATATTTTTTCCCAAAACTACCATGAATCTCCCGCTTAGATCAAGAGATAATTCATCGCGTGACACTAAACCCGTCCAGACTACTTAAAATATTACTTAAAAATATCCAGAAGTCAGTCAGCTTTAGCTTGGATACTCACAGCGTTGGTAAAGAGCTTAGACCGTAGAAGGCGACAGGGCCGATGTATGCAATCTGGTTTCCGTCAAGCTGCCTGGAATAAATTCAATAAAAGATTAATTTTTTCAGAGTTCAAATTTAATGTCTGAGACCATTTCAATATCAATAACAATACTTCCTTGTTAAAATAATCTTGATTTTGTAAAATGACACAACATTGCATATGATAACAGTGGATTTCACTTTCAACGAATTTATTAGATCAAGGTAATCTATATATAAAAAATGTTTGATACCGATAAATTCATTTGCTCTTATATCCTAAAACGTTCAGATATGAATTTTTTTTTATTTCAAGACATTAAGATATGATATTGCCTTATTGCTGATACCAACATAAAGGCATACAGTACATACAGTTCCAATGCCGTCGAAAGGGAATAAAGTGAGAGAACTGAAAACGAACGGGAAGTGTCAAGGTTCCAATGGACTGCAAAATTGATCACAGAAATTGGATGAAATCAAATAAAGCAATCGGAGAGGGAAATGAGATTATATCGAAACGAGATTCATGCCTTATATGGAAATAAGATATTAACATAAACGACCGATGTTCGTAAAAACTGACAACACAAAATGGGAATTTTTGTGAAGAGAGAAAATAAGTTTTTGATCTGTGAATTTCTGAAACTGTAAAAAGGATAAAACGATGATAAAATAAGCGACTAAAATATGCGACGATATTTTGATAAAATAGAGCGACTTATCCGAAATAAAACGAAATGTTGCCGATTACATTTAAATCATTCCAAGAAAATATAATCATTAAAAGTAAAAAAAAAAAAAAAAAATTACCCCTGTGTAACAGCCTGAACACGCAGCAATAAAATACGACACTCATGTTTAAACTGCCTGAGCATGCAGCATTAAAATAAGCCACTGAACTGACAAAGCCCAGGTCTGCACAGGAATCCGTTTATATCAACACAACACGCGGCGTCTTTCACCCGTTAGCAAGAAAATAAGAGAAGCAACGAAGCGCCGGTTTATGAAAAGACAGGTTCACGACAATATGATGATTACCATCTATACGTTCACCTTTGGGAAAGAGAACAGCATATGCTTTGAATATGTACATATTCAAAGGTTTATGTCGGTGAACGAATAGATGGTATTCATCATATTGTCGTGAACCTGTCTTTTCATAACCTGGCGCTTCATTGCTTCTCTTATTTTCTTGCTAACGGGTGAAAGACGCCGCTTGTTGATATATATATATATATATATATATATATATATATATATATATATATATATATATATATATATATATATATATATATATATGTTACAGTCAACATGTGTAGTCATTACGCGTAATGACTGAAATTTCAGTCATCACGCGTAATGCACTTAGGGACATTTGATCCCCCAGGAGCTAGTACTAAACACGGCGAAACAGTGAGTCACCTACACTGTTTCGCCGGGTTTAGTACTAGTCCCTGGGGGTCAAAATGTATTTCGCCGTGTTTAGTAACTCCTAGCTCCTAGGGGATCAAATGTCCCTAAAGTGCATTACGCGTGATGACTGAAATTTCATATATATATATATATATATATATATATATATATATATATATATATATATATATATATATATATATATATATATATATATATATAAAGCTGCATATACCGGCGTATAAGACGACTTCCCATTTTTCATGTAAAAATGTATGTTTAGAAGTATGTTCGGCGTATAAGATGACATCCAATTTATCAAATTAAATGACACTACCATCTGAGTTAAGTTAGTTGGTATATAAATAAAATCAATAGTTATTAGAATTGTCGTACCAAGAATGTGTAAAATCGGTATCTTCAATACTTTGAAATGTTTGGCAAAGCTCACCATTACGAGTAATATCCGTTGGAGGTAGATCCGCATGAATGTATTCCCTTAAAATTGGAAAGAACCCTGATATTAAGGACAACTGGGGAACTATTGATATCACAAAACCCTTCAGTTTAATTGCAAAATACCAAGGAAATATTGGCCTTTAGTAAACAACAAGGCTCGTAAGTCATGCACGGCTGGGAACTACGAAAATGGCTGTTTCGTAAACAAGAAAGTTAGACTAACCCGATTTACCCCTTTGGTAACTTCAAACTATCTATCAGTGCTAAAAAGGCATTGTATAATAAGTATCAGTAACAAAACTGTCTGATATTATTGCCATATAATAATGGTACTCTGGGTAAAGCTAGTAACAGAGTGCGAACTCGCTCATCCTAGCATCTAATTATGGTAATTACCTACAGTAATTACTTTAATTACAGTTGTTTTGCTTGCAGTATCGACAGCTGTGTCGCTAGTGATTCACCTGAATTACCTACGGTTTTTATCGTTATTACAGATGCTTTGTTTACAGTGTCAATATTTGTGACGGTAGTTAACTATTGACACAACTATCGACACTTCAGGCGTTACCTATCATTAAAAAAAATCTCGGCAGGATTTCAGGTTTGATTTTTATACTCGGCGTATAAGACGACTCCCCATTTTGGGGGAGATTTTTTAGGTTAAAAGGTCGGCTATGCCGGAATATACAGTATATATATAAATATATATGTATTGGTAACGAGGGAAAGCACAGCGCATTTCATAATTTATTGTGCCGACGAGCCATATCTAAGAGATATTACTCGTAATAGCTCTTAGAATATTTTGACAAAAAAAAGTAAGTTTATCACATTAACATCCATAGAATATTTTGACAAAAAAAGTAAGTTTATCACATTAACATCCCTGGTAAAAGTAAAATATAAAAAACTAGTAAAATTGCAAAAACACAATGGAATACAGACAGAAAACCTAAAAAAAGGAAAAAAAGTAAAAAAGACGTAAAATAATCTTGACATCCCTGGTTACACCAATATAATTTAAAGCAAGACAAAATCAAAAATGATAAATACCAGCAACAGCAGAAAATAGTAAAGGTTACAAAAATTAATAAAGCTAAAAGAAGAAACATGCAAGCATAAAAACACTACAGAGTAAAACATTCACCCAGCGGGCTGCCTCAGAGAGTAACTAAAAACAGAAGAACCTTTCAGAGACCGAGAAACGAAAGACGAAGTGCAACGGGCCATTACGTAAAGTACGATTGGATGGAGGAATTCTGCGTGTTTAACGACAGAACTAGCTTTTTTTATCATTATGGACTCAAAGCCGTGAAGTTCTTTTTCATTTTGTGCCTGTCCTATAATTTGGAAATCTTTGGCCTCTATGTGCGTTTTACAGATCTTTGACAGGGAGTAGGCTGTCCAATCCAGAACAATCGAATATTCGGAATCATTCAAATTATAAGACACACACAAAATGAAAACAAAATTATTCACGTTTGCACTTCGTCTTTCGTTTCTCGGTCACTAAAGGTTCTGTTTTTAGTTACTCTTTGAAGCAGTCCGCTGGGTGGGTGTTTTTAAGCTTTTATGTTTCTTCTTTTAGCTTTATTAATTTTATTGTAATCTTTACTAATTTTTCCTGTTGCTGGTTTTTACCATTTTTATTTTGTCTTACTTTAAATTATATTGGTGTAACCGGTGATGCCAAGATTATTTTACGTCTCTTTTTTACTTTTTTACGTTTTTTTAGGTTTTTATATTTATTTTTACCAGGTATGTTAATGTAATAAATCTACATTTTTTGTCAAAATATTCTAAGAGCTATTATGAGTAATATGGTGTTCACATTTTTTCAGCTTTGAAAATGCAACCGAGAAGTGTTGTGAAACGTCGGCACAATAAATCTTGACATGCACTGTGTTTTCCCTCGTTACCCAGTAGATATGGTTTAAGCAGTTGCTCCTGTTATGATTGTACATACATACATACATACATACATACATACATACATATATATATATATATATATATATATATATATATATATATATATATATATATATATATATATATATATATATATATATATATATATATATATATATATATATATATATATATAAATATATATATATATATATGAAGATAAAAGGCCCATAAAACACTGTATGAACATTAGAGGCATAGAAGAAAGTGCTCGAAATATTATGGTTGAAATGTTCATGCCGTGTTTTATGGGCCTTTTTATCTTCATATTATACTGTTATATTACAGTAAAAGACATTCATATATATGTATATATTCATATATATACATACCTATATATATATAAATATTATACCTGTCAATATGTATATATATATATATATACATGGTATATATATATATAAATATTATATATATATAGTATATATATATAATATATATATATATATAGATAGATATATATATATATATATATATATATATATATATATATATATATATATATATATATATATATATATATATATATATATATATATATATATATATATATATATATATATATATATATATATATATATATATATATATATATATATATATATATATATATATATATATATATATATATATATATATATATATATATATATATATATATATATATATTATAAGACTTTTATGAAACTATGTGCTGGCCTGTGAAAAGGGTGTATCCGGTGCAGGTGGCATTTATGTTGACGATGGTGGTTTCCGCAGTTAGCTACAGAGGGTAACTGATGCATTCATTTGTGCCATCTGATCATAGCCAAGATGCACGGAGACAACGTGACAGATTGAACAGAGCGCTGTGATAACTTTGGGGTCTGAAGGTGAAATCTTTCGAACATTGAACTGGTGTTGTCATGCTTCCGGGAGGGGTTATTAAGTGAGTGCGTGCATATGTGCACTCTCTAATGGTATATTATGAGAGGAACCATACAATGGCTATTCACTTCGATTTGTGGCTGGTGTGATTTGCTCTTTGAGCAGTGCTAGTGAATAAAAACAATAAGAATGGTACCATGCAGCCACAGAATGTGAGTAAGATAACTCATTAACACATTATCTTTTCAGACATTATGTGGAATACCCATTTTGTGTTGCAGTGAAACTCCTCTGTTCTCCATTATGCATTTTTCTGTTTGTTCTCCATTGTGCATTTTTCTGTTTGAGTATCTTTTTTTATACACCATTTCAGGTTTTAATATATGTTATGTTTCTTTTAACAGGAATTCTGGGTTCATCCTGTGAGGGCGAACATTTTGGAAGTGGTGTTCTTTTAACATTCTATATAACATTTATTTTGGTCTAGAACAATTATAAACTTTTTATTTTGTTTGGTGACCAGGGTGTTAGTCACTAGTATTTGTTGGTCTAGAATCATCAATTTGATTGATTGTGAGTCTGAATTGCCTCTAGTTATGATTTCCATTTTTATGGGGTGTGAGACACCCTTTCATGACCGTAGCTTTTGCTGAAATACTTTTTTAAATTTGCAAATAAAGTCTAGTTTTGTATCTCGGCGTTTTATTCCAGTAGGCCTTTGTCTGAGGATAGATACAGGGAGAGGAGTCAATGAGAGAGAAAGAATGTGCTGACCCAATGTTACTGGAGGATCTCTGGGATGTATGATGCTATGATGCTGTTTTTAAAACAGATGTAGTAAGAGATTATGACCCTATTTGACCTTGTTGGAGGGCATAACAGTGTGGCGGCAGCGTAACAGTTGAATGGATGGTCAAATCGATAAAAAGATAGGAATAGATGATCGAAGCTTATAGGTTACGCTCCGAAGAGACATATCTTATTAATACTGGTTTTGGCATCTCAGAATAGGGATTTTGATGGTTCAGCAATTCGGTTTAGGGATGTGTTGTGAAATGCACTTGAGTCAGTCTTTCTCAAGCTCGGATGTCTGTGTGTATGTTTAATTTTGCATCACGGGTTACAAGATTTTGGTGTGTTTATAGGTATTTCTGGACTTCAGTTCATATTAGGGAATGTTTGGGGAGAGGATGGTGTGCGCAGTGTCTTTAATTGTGGTATCTTGACCGTTTGTGTGTGGTAAAACATGCGAAAATGTGCATTTCTATTTTTTCTTTCTCTCTTTCTTTGGTGGAAGGATTTCACACCGTGGCTGTCAGGGATGGCTGTAAGTATTATTATTATTTTTTTATTGTTAATTTAAGTGTCAGATTTGAAGTGTACAAACTGGTTAAGGGGGGCGGATGGAATATTGTTTTTGATTGCATTGCAAGTAATATTGGGAGTTGGCAGTAGTGACGTCATCCCCGAGTGACATGTCGGCCACATCATTAGTTTGGGCAGACTTTCTTGCCTTCTTCCCATCCTCTATGTGAATTTTGGGCATGGCTTATGTGTTTTGTTTTTTTATAGCAATTGCCTGTTTGCATCGGCGTTTAAGGTTTAACAAAGGGATTATTTAATTATTGCATTATTTCTGGGGACTTTGATTATTGGAAATAATTTATTTGACAGTTGTTAGGTTACTGTTAGTAAGCATTTCTTATGGGAGTGAGAGTACATTTCTTAGATTTTTAAACTGTTTTTTTATAGTTACAAATGTATGTGTTTTATTTTGGGTACATACTTGCTTGTATGCAAAGGGGAAAGCTGTTGCTGTAAGCTTACTCTGCAATTTTTGCCTTGATGACGGTGGCCAAGAGGAGGACAGGTCTCCGAAGTTTTGCGCTCAGCGTTTTTTTTCTGTGTGCTTTGGCAGATCATGGATGTCTTGGGGAGATAGGGGGGGCAGATATTGCACTAAGGGGAGGGGAACGAATTCTTTTCCTTTCTTTTTTTGTTCTTTCTCTCTCTCTCTCTCTCTCTCTCTCTCACTTCCGTTTGCTCGAGTCCTGTTTTCTTTACGTGAGGGTAGACTTCCGTTCTCTTTACTTGAGAGTGGACTGAGTGTTTTTTTGTTATTTGCCCTTGAAGACTCGAGGTTCATCTTGACCTACTTTTGCGGTCAGTCAGTCTGTTTTTTCCCCATGGGATTTTGATTTAATTGTCAGTTTAATTAGTACTTTCTTTTGATTTTTGGGGATTGATTGTTAGAGTACAGGAAATTAACATTGTGGGTTTCTTACTCTGTGGGAATTTTTTAAGGGAGAATTGTCTTTTTTCATGTGTTTTTTCTTTAAGGGGTGTTCTTTCGCAGTACTTGGGAAATTTCGCATTTGTGATCAGCCAAGAGTAAATTAACTGATTTATTTACGAAGAAGAAAGCTGCAAAAATGGCTAGAAGAGGCAGGGATCAGAGATTCCTTAGGTCAGCATATGGCTGTGCAGGGTGCGGAGGTTCAGTCCGCAGTTTGAAGGGTTTTGTTGAAATTCAGAAGAGCCAGAGGTCGATGGTTGGGCTGAGTTCTTGGGCACCATGGGTTCGTTGTTTTAATTGTAATATGCAGGAACACATTAAGAGATTTTGCCGTATTAAATATTGTGGCTGTTGTAGGAGTTATGGTCATCCTTGGTGGTCTTGTCTGTCTCTGAGACAGTATAATGGTAGGCCTACATTTCAGAATTTTGGTAGCTCAGGTAAGAAAGTTCCTCAAGGAGGTTTTTCGAGGGGATCTAGTGATTGGCAAGCATTGTTGAAAGACCACTCAGTTGTAAAGGAAAACTGGATGGGGGTTTCTTGTAACATAGGACTTCTGGGGGAACCCTCAGAGGCAAAGCCAGTGGTAAAAGGGTCTATGCATGGGGTCAATGTATGTATATTTATCAATACAGGCACCTCGGTTAATTTGATGAATTATGAGTTGTTCTGATTGATGTTTTCTGATTGTTCTTTGAGACCTGCTAAAGAGACAGTATGTGATGTTCATGCAAACAGGTTACGGGTTTTTGGATACGTAGATGTGGATTTATCTCTTGGGGGTAGAATTTTTACAGAACCATTTCTACTTATATAAGGGGACTGCTTTGGGGAATACATTGTTACTGGGTCATCCAGCGTGTCGGAGATGAAAAATCTCGATTCACACAGGGGTACGTTGTATAACTGTTGGAGTACCTGGTGTGTTTGTGCCTTATGAGGGGATGGATGTGAGTGTAGTGGATGATGATAATGGATTGGATGTACATGAGAAATTGTGGGTAGATGTTAAACACGCAAGAAGTGTCATAAGGGGGATTTGTCAGATGATGTGGTTCTTGGTCTTGGTTGCTATGGTGAAAGTTTGAGTGAAAGGAGTGCATAAATCCAGACAGGTGTGTGTGGATGGGTGTAGTGAAAGCTGAAGGGGGTAGTGTGTACGGGTTCTATAAAAAAGGTATCGAGTTCAGGGGATACTTGGGTGGAATTACTAAACTGTAATGATTCAGTTCGCAATTATCAGTAGGGTACTTATGTAATAGACTTTGTTGACTGGGTCGATGAAGATAATTCAGTTGCTATTGTCAGGGTTTTTGTAGTTTTTCAGAAGTAGATTTACAGGCTAGGAGGCAGGTTTTTAGGGACCATTTAGCCAATGCTGATTATAAAAATATGTTGGGGGTGGGAGGGAGATGTTCTGGCTGAGTTTGCGGACATAGTCACACTTAAAGGGGATAAGTTAGGGTTAACAAATGTGTTGGAACACAAGGTTCAGTTGGAGGACGAGACCAAGCTTATTTTTGTTCCTTCATATAGGATTCCTTTTAAGATTAGAGAACAGGCAGAGCAAGAGGTTAATAAGTGGGAGGAAGAAGGCATTGTTAGACCCAGTTCTTCACCTTTTAATTTCCCATTGTTAGCAGTGCCTAAGAAGGATGGTTCAGTCCAAGTTTGTGTGGACTTTAGGAAGTCGAACGAGAAAACCATTCCTGATCGCTACCCTGTGGCGTGTTTGCCAGATTTATTTGTTGAGATTGGGTGCAAGAATATTTATTCTTCACTTGGTCTGATGCAAGGGTACTTGCAAGTACCACTCAGCTAGGAGAGTCAAAGTACACAGCTTTCTCTTTGCCAAAGGGGCATTATGAGTTCAAGTGGATGCCGTTTCGTTTATCAGGTAGTCCTATGACATTTACTAGGCTAATGAATACAATTTTGCATGGCTTGTTAGGGAAATGTATGTCCCTCTATATGGATGACATATTAGTTGCAACTGGTTTCATAGAGGAACATTTAGAAGTTCTTAGGGAGGTTTTTAGGAGGCTCAGGTTAGCAGGTTTGAAGATAAATTTAGTTAAGTGTAATTTTCTGAAGAGGTAGATAGTATATTTGGGTCATGTCATTTCTAAGGAAGGAGTTAAAGTGAATGATGATAAAGTTAGGGCAGTTGTAGATTTTGCTACTCCCAAGAATAAGAAACAGATTCAGTCTTTCTTAGGCATGGATGGATTTTTCCATAGGTTCGTGAAGGGTTTTTCTATTCTAGTGTCTCCCTTGACAGATGTCCTGAAGGATGATGTGCAGTTTGTATGGGGAGATGGACAGCAATTAGCTTTTCAGAAGATTAAGGATGCTTTAGTGAGTCCCCCAGTGTTGAAGTTTCCTGATTTGGAACATCCTTTCACATTGGTAATGGACGCGAGTTATGATGGTATAGGGGCATGCCTTATGCAGAGGTTCGATGGAAGACTCCATCCGATTGCATTTTACAGTAGGAAGTTTAAGACACAGGTAGTAATGAACGGTTATGGTCGGTAGTGGACAAAGAGGCCTTTGCCGTAGTGTCTAGTTTAGTTCATTTTAAAATGATATTGATGGGCAATCAAGTAGAGATTCTTACAGATCACAGGCCATTGTTGGATCTTTTCAATAAGCCGGATCTTTCCCCTTAAAAGGGCTAGGTGGATTTGACAATCAGGGATTTTCATGCCAAGATTAGGTATATAGAGGTTAGACATAATGTTTTAACGGACGCCCTTAGTAGAAGCTTTTCTGATGCAGATGGTAGTCATGTATGTTATGTACCTGGAGATTGCATAGATTGGGATATTAGTTTAGTAGAAGCTAAGCAGGATGAGGATGAGATTTTGGCAGATGCAAAAATGTTTCTTAGAGGGGAATGAGTTAGGAAGGGTTATAAGTTGCCTTTTGCAGGGCTCGAATTAGAGGGTAATTTGTTAGTTAGGAAGATTAGATACAAACTGAGAAATAGTGAGGTTAAGGGTGATACGATGCAAATAGTTGTTTCTAGGAGTTTAGTGCCTACGGTTCTGGATATTGTTCACTGTAGGTCTGGCAGTCTGCATTTGGGTATTGAGAAGACGTATCAGAATATGTGGGGACAATTCTTTTGAAAGAATATGTTCACATCAGTGGAAGACTTTGTGAGAGGTTGTTCAGTTTGTAATGTTTGTAAGGCATCGAGGGTCGTTTCTTGTAAATTGGGTTCATTTTCTATTCCCAGTAGACCATTCTCCAGGGTCCATATGGAGTTGTCCAATGTCTGTGAATCTAGTTATGGCCATAGGCACCTGTTGGTGGTTGTTGATGAATTAACTAGGTTCGTAGAGATTTTTCCTTTGAAGCATAAAACAGCGGAGGAGGTGGCAGTCACATTCTTTAATGGATATCTTTGTCATTATGGGGTTTCTGAAGTGCTGATTGCAGATAATGGGAGAAAACTTGTGAACAAGACGTCAGAGTGTCTTGCGGATGTAATGAGCATTCGGAAGGTCACTATTATTCCCTATAGACCAGAAGCTAATGGGCTGTGTGAACGGGCAAATAGGAAGGTTATTGAAGCTCTCAGAATGACTGTTGGGGGGGGGGGATGATGTAAATTGGGATTGATATATTCCACAGGTGCTGTTTGGTTACCCAGTGCAGGGCGTGTTCGATTTGTACCTATTCCATTGGGGATGAGACTGTAAGGGCGTTTGTGAATATGACAAAAGAGAGATATGCTCGTCTTGGTAGGAATCTTGAAATGAAAACACAGGGTATGGTGGACAAGAGTAAATGTCAGGAATCAATTGAACTATAAGCTAAGTCCTAAATTTGAAGGTCCTTTTCACGTTGTAGAAGTAAAGAAGGGAAACAGATTTGTTGTTCTAGATGAGAATACGGGTGTGTCTCGGTTGACACGTATTTAAAATTAAAAATACAGGTTAATGGGAATCTTATGGGTTAATTCCTGTGTTGTACTGTCTCTGATCATTTTTTTTCTTATTTTTCCCCTCTCTCTCTCTCTTTGTTTTTTTTTTAATGGGTTAAAGGGGCGTGACTTGTAGTTTCTTTTTAACTGGGGAGGACGTTGGTCCATGGAGTTATACAAATCTTTAATTGTCCAAGTTCAGTTTTTTGCTCTTGTCTGTTGCGATACTTAGTTAAAGTTGAGTGCAAAATACCATAGGGTTTTATGGATACATGGGTTTCTTTTTTTTTTCTTTCCCATTTTGAGATCTGGTAAATTTTAGATTCTTTCTTTTATTTTTTATTCTGAAGTTTCGTATTCCCATGACTTTGGGAGTCGTGGCCTGGGCTAATTTCGTCGTGAGGTTAGGCCCGGGTGCTACTATACAAGAAGATTATGATGTGTAGCCGTCGTCTGACGCAATATCTTTGATTACAGAGTTTCAGAATAAAGCTCTGTTGCTTTGGAATTTTTTTTGGGGTGAGAAGAATATCGGACAGAATCTGTCTGATCTGTTACGGGCTTGGCTAACTGAACTTAATGCTACAGCGGTTAGGATACAGGATAGGCTTAGGAAGACTTTGATAAGGCTTCCAAATTTAGTGTTTCGATTTTTCAGTTTTCTTCTAGAAGGAGTAAGAGGGCTGCGCCATTGGTAATTGGAGCTGTTATGATCATAGGAGCTATTGCTAGTATGTCAATTGCTAATTTGCTGAGAATTAAGCAGGTATCGGCAGTATTCGCTAGCCAGGGTAAACTTTAATGACTTTACAAGATATTTATGAGAAATTATGGTAAGGTTTTGAGACTTTAAGGACTTCTGTAAATGGGTTATTGGTTACAGTTGATAGGATGGGGGAAGATTTAGATGTTATGGTAGCTTTGTCTTCCTTTCAAACTACCTTGTTAAATATTGAGAAAAGAAGTGGAATACGTGGCATCGGAAATTCAAACTCAGGTTAAAGCAGTGGTTGCCACTTCTAAGGGGGAGTTTTGGGAGAAATTTTACCTCTTGGGTATTTAGAACTGATTTTAATGAATTCAGTATATCTGTATGGTTCTCAGGTAATTTTTACTGGGAAGAATTTGTATGGGTAGTATCTTAAAGTTAGTATACCTGATAGGGGGTTGCTTGTGGAAGTCCCAGTTAGTAACTTGAAGTTGTTTCATAGCTTTATCATACAACCTTTCTTTAGTGGTTTTAATGGTTCAGTAATAGTATGCATAGTGAGGAGACTATGAGCCTTTTGGGCTGACTGTCGACATGACCGACTTATGTTATACACCACTTTCTTGCAGCAGCACCTTAACGAATGACTTCTGTGAGCCTCAACTAATACA
The DNA here is from genome assembly GCF_040412425.1 of Macrobrachium rosenbergii. NCBI lineage: Eukaryota > Metazoa > Arthropoda > Malacostraca > Decapoda > Palaemonidae > Macrobrachium > Macrobrachium rosenbergii. Next base: position 6,172,822 of record NC_089791.1, read on the forward strand.
AGTTAGATATGGGGCCCACCTACATTACGTCTGCAGGTTTCTAAGCCTGTGCCTTCATGAGAGGATCCATGGTTTTTTGGAGAGATGTTGGGCAGGACGTCTACAAGTTGCCTTCGTTGCTGGGAGACATCTGTTTGGCGCAAAGGATTTGTGGGAGCTGCATTCAACACGGACTTGTGCAGTTGCAAGCCGTTGTGGATAGTTGGATCATCAAGAATTCAAGATGTTAAGAGAAACATGGGCGTGTGCAGTCGCAAGCCGTCCAGGATATTTGGATCATCAAAAATGCAAGATGTGAAGTGATGCGTTCTACAATGAACTGTTTATTGGAATAACAGTCTTTCATACAAGACAAGTAACTTTCGCATCTAGTGCATATGGTTTGCTATGATTTTTGAGCTGGCCTTACTGGACTTTAGTTATGGATATTTGTCATACCTGGGCGGGGGGTCCCAGGGGTAGGTGTGCCGAGCTCCTATTAAGACTTTTAGCGAACTATGTGCTGGCCTGTGAAAAGGGTGTATCCAGTGCAGGTGGCATTGATGTTGACGTTGGTGGTTTCCACAGTGAGATACAGTGGGCATCTGATGAGTTCATTTGTGCCTTCTGATCATAGTTAAGATGCATGGAGACAACAGGACAGATTGATGGAAGCGTTGTGATATCTTGGGGTCTGAAGACAAAATCTTTCAAACACTGAACCGGTGTTGTCATGCTTCCGGTGAGGGGTTATTAAGTGAGTGCGTGCATATATGCACTTTCTAATAGTATATTATGAGAGGAACCACACAGTGGCTATTCACTTCGATTTGCGGCTGGAGTGATTTGCTCTTTGAGCAGTGTTAGTGAATAAGAACAGCCACTGTGAGAATATGCGGCCATAGAATGTGAGTAAGATAACTCATTAACACTTATATCTTTTCAGACATTATGTGGAATACCCGTTTTGCGCTGCAGTGAAACTCCTCTGTTCTCCATTATGCATTTTTCCGTTTTGTTCTCCATTATGCATTTTTCCGTTTAAGTATCTATTTTTTTTTTTATAAACCACTTCAGGTTTTAATATATGCTACGTTTCTTTTAACAGGAATTTTAGGTTCGTCCTGTGAGGATGAATATTTTGGAAGTAGTGTTCTTTTAACATACTATATGACATTTATTTTGGTCTAGAACAATTATGACCTTTTTATTTTGTTTGGTGACCAGGGTGTTAGTCACGAGTATTTGTTGGTCTAGAATCATTAATTCGATTGATTGTGAGTCTGAGTTGCCTCTAGTTATGATTTCCATTTTTATGGGGTGTGAGACACTCCCTTTCATGACTGTAGCTTTTGCTGAAATACTTTTGTTAAATTTGCAAACAGTCTAGTTTTGTATCTCGGCATTTTATTCCATTAGGCTTCTGTCTGAGGATAGATACAGGGAGAGGAGTTAATGAGAGAAAAAGAATGTGCTTACCCAATCCTGGCCATTTCTACCTGAGGATCTCAGGGATGTATGATGAATCTCTGACTCACATCAGGATCGAACCCAGATCTTTCAATTGAAAGGCAAGGGTGCTGCCCACTAGGCCATACAAATCATTAAAGAAGTTGGAACCTGAGGGAAACTGCACCCACGAAATTACCTGGGCAAGCTAACTGCTTGCATACCAACGTGTTTTCCCAACTTCCCGACTCAGCAATGACACAGTTGACAGCATTTCATTCGAATTATCCCTTCTGAGTGAATAAGGTAGAAATAATCAACATACAATCACGTGTGGAACACAAATAAATTTCTGACTCACATCGTGATTGTGATTGATTACCCAAGTCTTATTCAATTGAATGGCGAATGAAATGCTGTCCACTAGGCCAGACAAGTCATAAAGAGTCTGGAAGAGGGCAACTGCACGCTGATTTACCTGGGCAAGCTAGTTATCTTGCCCAGAGTGTTTTTCCTTGGACTCAGCAATGGCTCAGGTTGACAACATTTCATTCATTACCCCTTGTGAATAAGGCACAATCAAGTGTGGAACAGAAATAAGTTTCTGACCTTCATCAGGATCGAAAAGGGCAGCGGTTGAAAGACCTGACGTGTTCGTCAGAAATTTATTTCTGTTCCACACGTGATTGTGTTGATTATTTCTATCTTATTCACTCAGAAGGGATAATTCGAATGAAATGCTGTCAGTTGGGTCATTGCTGAGTCGGGAAGTTGGGGATAAACACGCTGGTATGCAAGCAGTTAACTTGCCCAGGTAACTCCTGGCTGCAGTTGCCTCAGTTTTCAATTTCTTTTATGATTTGTATGGCCTAGTGGGCAGCGCCCTTGGCTTTTAACTGAAAGACCTGGGTTCGATCTTGATATGAGTCAGAAATTTATTTCCTTTCCACACGTGATTGTGTGTTGATTATTTGTATATCTTATGCACTCAGAAGGGATAATATATATATATAATATATAACTATATATATATATATATATATAGTTATATATAATATATATAATATATGTATGTATATATGACTTTTATCACATCACCGTGATTCATATACAATCAGTAAGCTACAAACCCTTTAGGTTCCAATTTCTTTTATTACCGAAGGGGTATTTTTGGTTGATAATAAGTTCGTCGTCCCGTGGCTTTCGAACCAGCGAAAGACAAGAACTCAGCGTGTTAAACGTCCACTGAGTCCTGAGTTCTTGTCCTTCGCTATTCCACACGTGATTGTGTGTTGATTATCAACTAAAATCGGTAACATATATGAAAATATATTATTATATATATATATATATATACGTTTATAGCTATATATATATATGTATATATGTATGTATGTATATATATATGTATGTATATATATATATATATATATATATATATAATTATGTATGTATATATATATATATATATATATATATATATATATATATATATATATATATATATATATATATATGTATATGATTTTTATGAACTTCAGAATTGTTATCAGTTCCAAGTAATCAAATAAAATTAGTCTTAGGCCAAGCTCTGAAAATACAATGTAACATTAACAACATACATAACTAACTAGCATGACAATTGACATAATTCTAGAGAATAATTAAAGCTAACCAGCTCGAAGCCTCTTTCATGGTCGAAAAGTGTGCATGGCATTTGCAGAGATGGAAATAACTTGAGATGAAATACACCAAACATTCACAAATGAAATACATGAGGAAAATAACGACGGAACAAGACGCGCAATGACGTAACCGATTCAATCTTCCGTAAAGTTGGAAGTTTAAGAGATGTTTCGCAACTGATACAAAAAAAAAAGTAATAAACTTCCATTCCTGATCCGGAACTAAACATGAGAAAATAAACCCTCGAGTAAAGAAATGGTTCTGAGAGGTTTTTACATTGAAGTTCGTTCAGAAAGATTTGGTAAAATATGAAGAGATATTTTGATTTCAGAAAAGGTATGACGGTTTCAATATGTAAGCCTTAACGAGCCATCACGGAAGGAGCAGAGAGAGAGAGAGAGAGAGAGAGAGAGAGAGAGAGAGAGAGAGAGAGAGAGAGAGAGAGAGAGAGTTGTAGGCAAGTTTTCCAGTCCAATTTAATACTGATATACCTTCCCAAAGACCTAAATCTCCAAGAGCATGGGCAAATAGGACACAGCTCTGTCCGGAGTTATTTTCTTATACAATTTTACTTTACATTCATGATTTTCGTTTATACCATACATATTGTACATACGTACACAAAAGCACACACATTATATATGTACGTATATATATATATATATATATATATATATATATATATATATATATATATATATATATATATATATATATATATATATATATATATATATATATATATATATATATATATATATATATATATATTAACTTTATCAATTACACAATTGTTCTGTGCATTATTAGAATTACTAAAGGACCTCATTCAAACTGGATGGTATCAATTGGAGTATTTATTCAGAAAAGTTAGAACTGCTTTCTTGTCCAAGAAAGCTCTAATATATATTTTTCTGAATAAATACTCCAATTGATACCATCCAGTTTGAATGAGGTCCTTTTAGTAATTCTATATATATATATATATATATATATATATATATATATATATATATATATATATATATATATATATATATATATATAAACTTAGGCCGTTCTGTTAATGAGAGGTGTCTCCTGAGAAGAAAAGATAATAGTCGCAAAAAACTCTCACTAGCTTCATTATATAACCACACAGAGGACCCATCAGCCACAAGGAAAGCCCCCAGCTGAAACTCCGCATTCACAGTGATCCCACAAATACTCATAACATTACTCTTGCTCACATTTGTTCTCAAGTTTCTCCTTTTTTTTGGCAACACTTTCAAACAGTCACTAATTTCTGCAGCTTCCCTTCACTGTCCCCAATCAAATAATGTACCACTTGCAACATCCTTCATTCCACACTCAAGTAAGGACCCCTCTTCTTCGCCTACAACTCTGCAATTACGTCGAATGTCCTTCTCTCCGACTTCTTGAATTGGTCCTACCAATAAAACATTAAACGGCCATGAAGGTATAAAACAACACACAACAACAGCAACAGTAAAAAGAACAACAATAACAACAACAACAACAACAACAACGACGACGACGACAACAACAAAAATAATGCAAATATCTAATCTGGTATAAGTTTCGTGTCATTACTTAAAAATACTCGAACACCATTCTAATTCTATTTTCCTTTTTCCCAGGGTACCGATTTGTCTCTTCCTGCCCCAAGAGGCCAATAGCTCCTTGAAATAAACAAACCTTTCGAGTCTGATTGCATCCCAGACATGAGAGTCTACAGCGGGAAGCATTTTTTTGCATCCTCTCTCTCTCTCTCTCTCTCTCTCTCTCTCTCTCTCTCTCTCTCTCTCTCTCTCTCTCTGTCTGTCTTTTTAGCTGGTTGTCTCGGCTTCCTTCAGTAACCTGCTCTGATTAGCTAGCACACAAATGTGTATGTATGATTGCAAGATTATATAGACCTACACACATATTCAAATACACATATACATATATATATACACATGTATATACACATATATATACATATATATACATATATGTACATACATATATATATGTGTATATATATATACATATATATATATATATATATATATATATATATATATATATATATATATACATATATACATATATATACATATATATACATATATATATATATATATAATATATATATATATATATATATATATATATATATATATATATATATATGATGTTACACGACCTCTTAATTTATTTATTTGGATAACCTTTCCTTTGAAAACCTTGAATCCGAAGGAGGAAGTGAATAAAAGATAGAAAATCTCCTTCCCATGTGGGGTTCGAACCCACATTACCTTTTATATTGAAATGTGGACAGGCCCAAACGTTAATGACAGATATTTAAAGATCAATTTCTCTGTGACATAAAGAGTTTCTGTTTAATTCCAAAACTCGTGTCTCTCCTGTGCCTTATTTTCCACAAATCTCCATTTATCTCCAGCCTCATGATTCTCATCCATGTAGGTCTGACTCTTGCAACTCTCTTGGTGTCCACAGGAGCCCAGCTGATACTACATGCACTGTTCTCCATGTAGCTGAGCGCAGGACATGTCCAAGCCATTTCCAACTCCCTTTTATCGTTATCTCACCCCTATAAGAAAACTCCTTTAATTTCCCTTACGGTATCATTTCAACCCTATCTTGCCACCTGACTCCTAATATTCTTCTTCAGATCTTATTTTCATTAAGAAAAAAGTCATTCAGATAAAATTCACTGCCATACCATGATTCTTGTCCGTATGAGAATACAGTGCGTCTCAGACCTTTCCTTAATCTGACTTTTTTACAAATTTTATTCAGCTGCCTATTTTTTTATTTGCATTTTTAGTCTTTTAAACATTACACCTCAAGAGAAGCTGTATTGAACATCAATTTTCCCTAATATTTAAAAGTTACCCTTATCAATTGGATTTCTTTTGAAAGCTTTATCAAACTTGTGGAGTTTTGCTGATTACAACAGCATTATCTGGATATTCTATCTTTAATCCAATTTCAACCTTCTCTCCCTCCTCCGTTCATTTTTTCCATTATAAAATCCATGAGAAATCCAAACAGCATATGTGAAATGACATTCCCTTGAAGCACCCCACTATTTTCTGCAAATGCAAAGTTCATTTGGTAATGATTAGTTTACTTAATCCGATTAAAAGTGACAAACAAATATACTTCGTAAGTTTACTAATTCATTAAAATTTAAGAGTATTCATCAAGTTCATGGCGGTAAGATGAGCCACAAATGGAATTACAAACTGTTTTCACGGAGCGATGGTGAAAATTCATGATATATGGCTAGATAGGTTCAAGAGTAAAAACAAGAAGCCTGCAAAGAATATCAGAGAGAGAGAGAGAGAGAGAGAGAGAGAGAGAGAGAGAGAGAGAGAGAGAGAGAGAGAGAGAGAGAGAGAGAGAGAGAGAGACCCTCGTAGCAACGTAGCGATTTTTAAAATAAAATTCTCTACCTGCATTAAACAAATTAATTACTTAATAAAGAGAATATGCTTCGTTATAAAAATTAAAATTTTAAGCTCGTTTTAGATGACATACACTCCGAAATGAAAAATTATAGAATAACTAATATTGCTTATTTTTAATTCAAAACAAAGACTTCCAAAATAAGAACAAAGACTACACCAATAACTTACACTACTTCTTTAAGTTGTGGCAAAAAAAAAAAAAACCGCGATGATTAATAATTTTAGAAACACGTTCATGCATAGTTTACGCCTACGTGCATTTGTAAGGCTCATTATACCTAATGCCGTGTTAAAATAAACATAAATCGTGCAGAAAGTGCAGTTATGGATTTCCTGCCAGCCCAAATGTTTAATTAAGAAAGTCAGGGAGCTTTGATGAAATCGGAACTGTGAGAAGCCATAAAGCAACCGTGGTTCCAAGCGCTCAACTGCTCCTTCCCCTATACCAGCCACCCAGATGAGAGAGAGAGAGAGAGAGAGAGAGAGAGAGAGAGAGAGAGAGAGAGAGAGAGAGAGAGAGAGAGAGAGAATTCAACTGTAAATTTAATCTGGCGTTGCAATGATTGTTGTCATCCAGGCCAAGAGTACGTGGGATGGGGACTTGAAAACCTATGAACTTCACCGAGCAAGCTCCAGCCCACATTTCCTTCCGTGACAATGTTTATGGAAGCGTAACTTGTCAGTCACAGTGGACCCTCCGGAAAACACTGATCTAATCTCCAGGGAGGAGTAAAGTAGCATTCAAACTAAAAAAAAAAAAAAAAAAAAACGAAAACCAAACTTTTGTCTTGCCACGTTACGATGGTCATTTCTCTTCGATTAAGTATCAGTTTCTTCAGGACAGAAATTAAAAAAATGAATTTAGTTTCACTGACTAACATTCAGAATTCCACGCATCTTATTGCAAAAGCTTAAAGCAAAAAACCGAGAGATAAGTACGGTGTGAGAAGTAGATGATGAAAGTCACTCCTTTTTCTTTGTTGTTAACAGTAAAAATTATTCCGAAACAATAACATTAATCGGAAATATTGCAAAATAACTTTAGGAGTACTTATAAAAGTTCTGTAATATAATTCAAGCGGAAATATACATAAATAAAAATATAAAAGCTTAAACTCCAAAGGAACACTGGAGGAGTCTATTCCTTCAATATTTTTAACATTAAAATTGCTTTGTAAAAAAGTGAGACAACTAATTCGCATTACGTTGTTCTTATTAGGAATCTATAGATAAGTGTAAAAACGTCGGTTATATGTGGATCCAGTAAGGGATCGTTCTACATTCCATTATTATATAATACTAAAAACAATCACCATTACATAATGACGAGAACGATATTACCAACTAACCCCTCTGGCACTCCTAAGGATCTCCACATTTAAGAATGATTGCTTTTGGAACCACGATCACATAAAAGCAGCATTCAAAAATACTTGTCCTATTTGCTATCCTTGAATAACTTTCTGATAGGAACAGCTCTTCACTTACAAGTTCCGCAGACTGTGCAATCCGGCAAACGCTCCTTCGGTCAGTTCCCTGAGGTTGTTTTCGCTGAGAATCAGAATCCTCAGTCGCCAGAGACCGCTGAAGGTACCGTTCCTCAGGTACTGCAGCTGGTTCCTCGATAAATCTCTGTCAGATGAGAAAGCAACAAACTTTTAATACTAAAAATGTGTGTGAAAATAGCAATGTTAATTTGTTATCAGGTCATGAAAGAAGTACCTCATCAAAAACTGATTAATAAAATTTGATGCTTTACAGACTGAATGTAATCTTTAGACCTTGGTATCTAGTCAAACAAAAAGTTCCAACTGTTTTACAAATTTAAACAAACATCGTCTTATAAATAAAGAAAGGTCTACACACATAACCATTTACATCACCAAAGAACAACTAAGAATTTTGTCAACAAATAAGAAATGGCTGCTTAAAATATCAAGAACATTAGAATTATCACGTCTAAAACTGAAAGCATATACTCTAAAAGAATCGAATGAACGCTTTTATGTTATGCATCATCACTCTCATACAAGTTAAGTGAGGGCATACGAAAATAATACAAAGGAGCTTGAGTGTTCCTAACTGAAAATCTACTTGAATTTAAAAAAAAAAAAAAAAAAAAACCAGCAGGTAAAAAACTAATCTAAACATCTTTCCTAGGTACCGAAGTAAAAATGATTTCCACTTTAAAATACAGAAAAGACTGTACGTAATTCATAAATATTTCCCCGCAATACGAGATAAAAATGTTAGGCCCGCCTAGGTACATACAAACAAGTCTAAACTCTTTACCTTTTTACTTGAGTAAATAAGCTTTCTAATTAAAATGTTTTCAACTTCGGAATATAACCTGAATATGTGCGAAAAGGTTTGATGTGCTAGCGACTGATGGGAGGCAAATAACGAGCAGACGAAATTCCCAGGAAAAAAATTAAAATATGATTTATAAAAGAAAGCATAATAACAGCTCTCCATCCTTCTGACTAGTGTTTATGAATGTAATTCATTACATCATTAATACATAAGAAGCCTAGAGCACTGAAGATGACTAAGACGCAAGATTTTTTAGAAATATTAATTCAAACATCCACCAGGATCCAAAATTGCTTACGTGAATAGTTCTTGTGATTTAGCAGTTACCAAACAAATTTACACTACCAGCATAAAATATACTTGATAACAGTCATCAGCAAACCATAACCCTGTGCTGATGCATCACTGTATTTTGATATGATAAAATAATAAATATATATAAATATATATATATATATATATATATATATATATATATATACATATATATACACATATACATATACATATACATACATACATATATACATATATATATAATATACATATATACATACATACATACATACATACATACATACATACATATATATATATATATATATATATATATATATATATATATATATATATATATATATATATATATATATATATATTTTACAATTTAACCTGGAAAAATTATTATCATGAGCCAGTTATAGACTCTAAATGAATGATTTCATTACTTACCTCTATTTTTGTATAAAAGTAAGTATAGCTTACTCACAAGTTTTAAGTAAACACGTTAGGGTAAGTTTAAAATTACAGACCACTGAGAAATGGACTAATCAAGCAGGCAAGGCCTGAGAGGCTAATTATAACTGATTAACAGCTCTCCTAGGATGCTGGATCCCAGTGAAGGATTAGACTTATTTTTACGTGGCTAGGAGAACCAATGGAGGGGTTATTTAGCAACGGGACCTAACAAGCAAGGTTATTGTGGAATCCGAAATGGAAACATTATAGAATTAAAACGAGAAATGAATTTCTATCACCAGAAATAAATTCCTCTAACTCTTCATCGATAGGACCAAGTGGTAGGGCAATCTGAAGGTGGGGAAATGGAACTCCGGCCCATCGCAATGTCGGTCTGAAACTCAACCAACTCAGGAGCCAACATGGGGCTGGTATTAGTGTTTTTTGACCAAGGTTTTTTTTCTTAATCTTTTAAATCTGCCTCTGGCCAGGCTGCCTCTTCACAACCTCGTGTCTGTAAACAAAAAACTGTCACACGTTCAAGAGAAAGTTGAAAGGGAAACAAGTGCAATCAACAGATTAAAGGGGCCAACTTGTCAGGAAGTGCCCAAAATCTGTTGTATTTTCCAGCTTGAAAAAGGGCTGGATATTTTTTTTTTTTTTTTTTATATTATATTGTATATTCTGAAAAAGAGATGCTTTAAGGTGGTACTTTGGAAATCAGTTGCAAAATCATTGCAGTCAAAACAAGGAATGTTGTCGCTGATGTGTGAGGGGTATTTATCTGAGCTGTGGGCAAAAGTTAGGTCTGGTTGATTATTAACTTCGAGAGCGATATCGTCCAGACGTGGCTTTGTGTGTTTATTTGTAAGTAAACACGTTACTGTGAACTTGTGAATTTACCATATCCAATAAGTTTAAACATAGTCATTTATGTCACTTTGTATTCTATTTTATTGTGTTCTGATTTGACATGAAATGAACTATCAGAAGATGAAATGGACTAATCAGATGTCAGTGGTGCAAGGCCTGAGAGGCTAATTATAACTAAGAAAACTTGAAGGATTATATCCATTGGTGTGACGATGCTGATCCAAGGCACAGTCAGGAGAGATTTCAGAGAGGGAGAGAGAGAGAGGAGGAACATAATGTGTTCGGATTAACAAACCCTCTGTAAACAGAGAGATTCACGAGTTGCATGGAGGGTGCCAAAGAAGCCTTAAGAACACACGATTTTATGTAATTATTTAAACACAGGCATTTATGTAACACTGCCCTAACAAGGCAAGGTGGATATGGAAATACTGGCACTTAGAAATGGAAACAGGAAGTTTAGACGAGAATTAAAACAGTGACTGACTGGAAGAACTTTTGCAACAGATCACTTTACCTTGTGTAAGAAGAGGTGGTTTTTCAGTGAGGGTAATGGTGGCAGAGGAGGATAGAATTAAAGGGCTAATTGATAACACTACGCCTGAGAGCACAGCTGATAGCTGCGACAGGTAAGAACACTAAAGCTCCCTACAAGATAGGACCAAGTGGTAGGGCATGGCTCTCTGAAGGTGGGGAATGGAAGGGGCGTGTGTCTCTTTGAATGAGTTGCTAGAAGGTTTGAAAGAAGATGTTCAAGCAATGTCTCCCTCACTTGTTCCTTCGGTGAGGTATTTATATTATAATGTTTTGAGGGTGAGATTGTCTGATTATGTTCCTGTCAGTACCATGAAACCTTAGTATGCCTTTCGGTCAGGGTCATGGGAGATTACCCACAGGTAGATGGGGTCGGTGTCATTTCCCTTAGTGTGGGCATCATTTATGACCAAGGTCCAGGTGTTCATTCTCTTAATCTGCATTGCCAGCTCTATTCTGCCTCTGGCCAGGCTTAGCCTCTTCACAACCTCGTGTCTGTGTAAACAAAAGTTTCCCACAGTGTCACATGTTCAAGAGAAAGTTGAAAGGGATATACAGAGTGCAATCAACAGATTAAGGGAGGGGCCAATATTCCTTTTGCCCTTCCTTGTCAGGAAGTGCCCAAAATGCAGATAGCTGTTGTATTTTCCAGCTTTAAATTAAGCATTTGTTGGCTGGGATGTTTTGTATATGTATTATATATATATATATATATATATATATATATATATATATATATATATATATATATAGGTAAATATATATATATATATATACACTTATGAATGGGAATATGTGTAATATTCTATTTTATGATTTGACATATATTTTAGACTTTCATTATTATACTTTGTGTTTGTGGGAGATTACTATTTGTTTGATTTTCAACAGAATTGCAATCTTTAGTTTAGTGGTTGCTTTCACCTAGACGTAAAATGTCTAAGATGGAGTGTGTGGAAGTTTTCGTTAAGATTAAATCTTGAATTAGACTATCTTTGACTTGATAATTCATTTATTATGCATTTTATTCTTTTCTTTGTTAATTCATTACTTGTTGGGTTTGTTTTTCTTTGTATCCATTTTGAGGGTTGGAGAGAGAGAGAGAGAGATGCTGGATTGAATGCTGAATACCAGAGAGAGATGGAGAGAGAGAGAGAGAAGGGGATCGAGAGAGTTGTTTCCTGATTGTTCAAAAAAACCCAGTAAATGTTTGTGAAGTTTCACCTTGTTATTGTTTTCTGATGTAGGTGAGGTGACGACTGACTACTGCAGTGTGTATTGGGATGGAGACCTCAGTGGTTCTAATCAGCATGGAGGACTTCTTTGGTTGAGTCAGTATTAGTATGGAGACCTGAAGAGTCAGTATTAGTATGGAGACCTGAAGAGTCAGTATTGGTATGAGACCTGATAAGTCTTAAGCAGCATGAGAGACATCTTGAGTTCAGTCAGTATTGGGATGGAGACCTGATAAGTCCTTAGCAGGATTGGGGGTCTTGCTTGAGCAGAGTCAGTATTGGTATGGAGGCCTGAGCAGTCCTGAGCAGCATGTGGCACTTTACTTGAGTCAGCAAGAGATTGGAGACCTGGTAGGTGTTTGGCAGCATGGAGGATGTTTGTGCCAGATTTGGGAGTCCATAATGGCATTGTGTTTTGGGACTCAGGGCCTGCAGGGCTGAGTACAAGTATGATGTTTAGCAGTGCCAGCTTCATCTGCTTCAAGAGAATCATGGCTCCTGGTTGGCAGCTCAGCTGTGTTGCAGTTTCATCCGTGATGGCATGTATAGCTCTGGCTATGTGCGTATTTGCAGGCGGTGATCTCATCTGTATTCTGCTGTGTGATACGTTTTCCCTAAGTACCTGAAGTGTCCTGCACTATTGTTGCAGTGGGTTTTCGAACCTAAGGTTTTTTTGCAGTTATTTTGTGTTAACGTTTATTGTACTTAGGAGAATTATGATTGTGTTTTCGTGGCATTTTGATTGTTGTTAGTCCTGTTGTTTTGACTATTTTTATTATAGTACATGGTCTTGTTTTGTCCACATATAATGTTTTTGACAGGATTTTGTAATTTTAAACTGTTTTTTTGTGATTGCCTGTTATTATTTTTATTATTATTATGGTTTGGTATAATTTTTTATTTGTTTTGAGGTCCCTGCAAGAGCTGTGCAAGGTATCAAATGTTTAAAAGATGTGTTAAACGATTGAACTGTTTAAGTACGAGTACTATGGTTCTTTTAACATTATAGTAACTTGATGTTTATGATTCTAATTACTCTTGATTTACTGACTCTAGTTTATGTAGTTAATTTTTGCTCCCCTGTTTATGTAAAATGTTCATTTAAATTACTGACTTGATTGTAAAAAATGTATAAAGGCAGTTGTAATTTTTGTAA
>NC_089791.1:6191263-6253763 GCF_040412425.1 Macrobrachium rosenbergii
CCGTATACACTGGGCTCTTGGCACCTTTCAAGCATATTAATACAAGTGTTAAAATTCAGTGTCAACACAATAAAGAATTAAGGCTGATATATACAGTAACACTTGACTGCTTGAAAGATGGACGTAGGGCACTGTGGAGGCAGATGATTTCACAGAGCGATACACAATGTAGAGATAGGAAAAGATCACTGGATGAGCCAAAGCACAGTTTAATCTTTACAATGGGAGTGCTGAAGGCTAAAGGAGATGATGTCAAAATATAAAGAAAAGTTAAGTTGATCGAACGCTCCACACACCCCCACCGCACAGTACCTTGTTCCTGGAGTGAAGATCTGTGGATGTAGAGTCAATGGTATACTTGGTTGAGTGGGACTTCTACAATTGACACTAAGGTGGCACTTGGATGGATAGGCTATCAGTCAAGCCAAGTTTGAGCTGTGTGCTCTGTGGTTTGTGCTGGGTCAGTTGCAGTTCTGCTGCTTGTTGACCCCTGACCCAGCCTTATATGACCTCTCTTTCTGCTGGCATTTGCTGCCCTGGGCGTTTCCCATGTCACGTCCTGAATGCTGGTCTTGCTTGGAAAGAGGAGTTTTCAGCCAGGAAAAGGCATAAAAAGAGGGTGAAACACAAAGCAGGCGATTTAGGAGAGGTTCAGCGAGGGAAAGTACAAAGTCCCTGACAAATCAATTATCACGTTTTAATCAAAAAGGAATTTCTTAAGGCTCATCTTCTTTCTCTGTATGTGGGCTTGGCCTTCTTCTATATATGTTTAGCAAAAATGAAGCATGAGGGCTGCGGAGTGGTCACACTCCTACCAGCTCCCCCTAAAAATAGTCATTTTACTCCCTTTTCAGTGTGAATGTCTGCCAATGAGCCCAATTACTTTACATTTAGTCTCTCTCCTAAAACCTTTGCCTTTGTGCTAGAATAATCTTATACTAAGGTGTCTGCTTTTAAGAATGAGCAACTTTTATACTTGGCATGCATGAATTGGTTATGCAGCACCTGCCATTTTTTATGGTTAATTTAGTTTTAAGTGAACATGAAATTGATGGCGTAGTTATCATTAAATTTAATCTCAAGTAAATAAGTGACAAACATAAGAATGCATGCCTATAGACTAAGGCTGGTTTCTACCTGTTAAGATTGATACCATACTTAGCTGTAAATAAGGCACAATTTCATGCAATTCTTAATGTCTTGATGAAGCTATGCATCAAACAAATGCTCATGGACATACTTATTTAATGAGTGCCATGGTACTTTGCTAAGGTGGTGACACTGTGCCAGGTATGACAGGAGTGTCACAAGGGTCTAGTGGCTCTGCAAGATACAACTAAATACCTTTTGCAAGGGTTTAGGTTTGCCAAGCATGCAATTACACAGAAAGGAGGGTCAATGACTTGTAAGGCCAGGAGACCTGGCGGATGGCAAGAGGTGAGCCATTATAAGTCGCAAATGAGGTTATAAATGCTTAAAGTCAAAGTTAAAAGGAAATATTACAATATTACAACTGTTCACTAGCAAGGGGAACAACCTGGCATCCTTCTCTGGGTAGGGTGCCAAATTACTTAATTAAAGTGGGGCACTGTACCATATGTGCACAAGTGCCAGGAGAACTAGGCAGCTCTAATAGGCTACATGGACGTTCTACACTGCTGACTTTTCTTCCTTGGATTTCTTCTAGGTTGATGGTTTGATGTTGTAGGAGGAGTTGGTGGAACTGAGTCCAGGGAAGGCGCTGGAGTGCCACCTACTCCAGCTGTTGCAACAACTGAAGCAAGGGCGGTGCCAACAATTTCTGCCATTTGCTGTTGCAATTCCTTGATCTCTGCGATCAGCTGAGATACTAGAGAGTTGTCCACCAGAATCTTATCTTCTGAGGACTGGGAAAGAGAGGGCAAAATACTCGTGGGCTCAAGAGGTTCGCAGGTTGCAGTGACTAACTCAGGCATGGGTTGCGAGGCTGCACCAGGGGGTAAGATTCTGCTGAGGTCAGGGGAATCTGGAAGGCACCTTAGTAAACTCTGGGTTGGCCCTTGTACCGACACTGGTAGTGGGACCAAGCTGGGAAAAGAGAGGTGGACCTATGGCGTGCTCTGGCAACGGCACTAAGGCAGGGTCACACACAGGAATTAAATTTGGAAATGGCTCAACAGTGGGACAGGTGGAGACTGGCACTACTGAGGGCACTCAAGAGGCACTAGCAAAGATTTTACATCAGGAGTGCCTGGTGAAGAGTGAGGGAGTGCAGGGCCCCTGGGTGGCATATTGGAGGGCTTTGAATGGGGTTCCTGCCCCAGGAGGAGGTCATAGCTTCCAGGAAGGTACTTGGCTACTAAAAGCATGCAGATCTTGGTTCTGTGGGGCCTGGTGACCCTCAAATGAACTGTTGGGAGAGTCAATATCAAATGATTTATACTCGATGGTGAGAGTTTGTGTTTTTCAATTTTAGCTCCATAAGGGACCTTCTCTTTCTGTATCTGGGAGTGTCTTCATATGCCTTGACCTGGCACATGGGGTAGCGATCTTGAGGAGGCACTGCAAATATAGGAGCCTCAGCTGGAGGGCCTAAGGATGGATAATTGGTAACCGCCAGTGCAATGGCGGGTGTAGTTGCGTTGCTAGGGCAATCCTTCCAGATGGCTGAGTGCCCATAGATTCTGCATGTAGTGCAATAAAATTTGCTGAAATCCTTTTGAGGAGCTGGAGGAGATTGTTGATGTTGACTGGATTGAGCAGAGGGAGGCGTTGCAGCAGCTCCCCTTTAGATTGGCACTGGGATTCCAAGTGCCCTTTCCTTTTGCAATGTGTGCATACAGGAGGTTTACAAGAAGGCCCATTCTTTGGCTGGGCTGGCATTGAGGTGTGACCAGGGGAGTTATCTTCCAATTCAAGGAACTAGCAGAAGGATGAAAGGTTTCCCAATCATCCACTGAGCAGCAGCACTCAGCGAGTCTCTTGGGACATTTCTCACTAAGGTGGGTGGCTAAGGAACTTGGGATGTAGTAAAAGAAATCCTCCAACTGCATGCACTCTAGGATGTTCTCAAAATTTTTGCATTCAAGGGCTTCGAGCCAATGCTTAACTGCCTGAGTCTTAGAGTAGGCCCAATCTGCCCAAGTTTGACCCGCTTCCTTGGGTAGGCCGTGCCAACATTGTCTCCACAACTCAAGATTAACCTTGTAGGCTTTGATGACCGCCTTTTTGACCAGTGTGAGGTCCCCCTTAGCACCATTGTCTAAGGAGTGGAAGGCTACCAGTCCCTTGCCGCCCATGTGTTTGGCAAGGATCAGGAAGATCTCCACTGTAGTGGGGTTGTAGTTGCTGAAGATGCACTCCATTTGTTTGAGCCACTGAGACGTTCCACTATGGGATTAGCGAGCTCAGCTCATGCTGGTGATGGCGGAATTTGGGGACATCTGAGTGGGATGCTTGGCCCTATGTTGGGGGGAGTGCCTTGGCACCCTCCCGGAGGGACCTTTCAAGCTCTAGCTCATATCTATGCCAGCTTTCCCTTTCTTGGTTTTCTATTTTGGCCAATTCTCTCCTTTCTTTAGCTAGGGCTAGATCATGCCTTCTTAGTTTTTCTTCTTTCTCCTCTTCTAACCTTCTTAGCTTCTCTCCTTCTCCTCCTCTAACTTTCTTAGTTTTTCCTCCCTTTGTTGCATGGCAGCGAGCTGCTCATGTACCCAAGTGTTCAGTTGCTTCCCCTTGAGGGACATCCCCTTCCTGACTTCCATGGAGGTCTTGAAGTTGTTGGCAGACATGTTGCTGTGGTTGTTGTGGGTCTAAAGTCCCAAGCGAGGTGTGAATTAGGTAGGTGGTGGGCCATGCAAGCTTTTGGCAGAGTGTGGTTATGCAATGGTGTGGGCCAGTGGGCGGCACCACTAGTAAATGAGGGAACACCCGTGGTGGGTTACTCTGGAGTGGAGTGGAGTGCTGCCTTGGTGAGGTGGCACTGGTTGTTAAGAGTGCCCTGGGGTACGGTGGCACTGGAGCGTTCGTGGAGTGAATGGGTGGCACTCAAGGACCCCATCGGGTTACCCGAAGTCCCAGTAATAGGGCGGATATGCTGGTGGCACTCTGTGCCTAGTGGCACAAGTGCAGGTTGTGTTATGGTACACAGTGGATGTGGTGGCACTTATGGTGCCAACGGTCTGGAGGGCCAGGAGTGTGGTACCCACAGTGTGGATGGGTGTGGAAACATGGTGCAAAATTGGCTAGAAGCACAAAATCTATGGGCACTCAATGTGCAGTGAAACCACTGGGCCAGTTATGCAATAAGCACTCACTGGTGGGAACGTACAAGGTGTGAATGGGTGATAACATGGCCAAAGTTATGCAAATGATGCAGACTTGGAGCAGGCACTCAATGTGCAGTGAGACCACAGAGTAAGTTAGGCTGAATACGCAAAACTTGTGAGAGGCACGTAAAGTGTGAGGTAGGTAACGTACACACAACAATCGCTCATTTGCCGAGTGCAGAGGCGAGATTCTGAAGAATTAAGTGAGACACTGCAAAAGTGGTATGCTGGTGTGAATGAGTTCAATGAACTGGGTTTGTGGCACTTAGGAGTGCAGACTCATTCCACAGAATTGAGTAAAAATGTGCTCTCATTACCCACTATTCAAGTAGCTTGACTGTGGACAATAACACGGAAGTAAAAGTGCACAAGCACAGAATTAATGATAATGCAAGCCTTAATGGGTTTGCTAAGCTGTCGCAATGGTTGGTGAGCCGACTGACTTCCAGTGTTAAGGGGCTTACATTTGTAAACTTGTTTTATAAGGTGATAGTTTGTATAGATACACAATGATTGCATATAAACATTACACTAGCATGTTACCCATGATCGGGAATTCCAGCGACTTATCTCAAATGTATCATCAATGCATGATTATGCTTACTAAAGGGTAGACTTTAAGTAAAAGAAAATTACCACAGTCAGTAAAAATTATGAATACTATCATAGATTACTGACAGTTACGTAAAAATGTCTTGCACGTGACTCAAAAGGAAGTTGAAATGACTTTGTAAGAAATGTATGGTGATCATGATTGTGTGAGAATAATTTCTGTCAAGGTCAATTTACAGCTAGTGGCTGCTGACAGATGACACTTCACCCAAATGGTGGCTAAAATTGACAGTTACAGTTGATGTGTGCGTAAGGCAAAGGCAGCAGCTCTCACAGTCAAAACAAAACAGATGTATGCATGAAAACCACTCTGTTTACTAGATAAAATGACACATCTCTGTTCTGAATGGAATGATGCACAAGCATATGCAAAGGTTAATAACACTCAAAAGCACAAACGATAATTCACAGGGACAAGGAATTTCAAAATTGCAATGTTAATTCTCATACAAGCGAAGGCAGGCTGTGATGAAAACAGGGTTGATGATGGGTGGAGCATGCACACAGCTCTGGCTGCCACCATGTCTACATTACCTTGGTAACGAGGTAGGTTGCCAGATACAATTGTCCTAACTAAGCTGATTTAACAAATTTCACTATGAAAATAGAAAGAAATTTTGCACTTTTCTCTTGATTTATCACTTTCACTAATACACTCCCTGGCTAAATTCCTGACTAGCTGAGTCATGCAATTTGCCAACACGCAGTAGCAACAGTCCTGACTAATCTACCTAAATGACAACACTACCTGAGTGGACTGAATGGGATTCTCTCTGCTCTCACTGAATGTATGCAAGAATAAAATTCTGAATGAGATTTACAAATTCCTATTGAGAGATTTATGAACAACAATATACTGCAATGAATACTTACTCTGTGTAACCTCAGTCCAACTGTATGCCCAAAGAATGTAAATAGATTTACGCTAAGGATTTGTTTCAATCCCACAACCTACAGCATAGCAAATATGCAAGATTTTGATGCTAGTTGCTGAATGTTGCACAAAATACTAAGGGGTTGCATGAGATATGCTAGCAAAGGTCGCCACTGTTACGTGTGAGTGAAGTTAGGAGTTCTTACACACATAAAAAAAGTAAGATTAGGTTATCTAATAATGCAAGTAAGGGAAGGACTGGAGAGAAACTTTGGGTCAAAATTATTTACATGTATTTACAATGCTCAGAAGATCAATTACAGGGAGCCGCTTGTGCTGGGCTCTTGGCACCTTTCAAGCGAATTAATACAAGTGTTAAAACTGAGTGCCAACACAATAAGAAATTAAGCCCTGATATATACAGTAACACTTGATTACTTGATGGATGGATGTAGGGCACAGTGGAGGCAGACGATTTCACAGTGATACACACAACCTTCCTGCAGTGTAGAGAAAGGAAAACGATCACTGGATAAGCCAAAGCACAGTTTAATCCTTACAACGGGAGTGCTGAAGGCTGAAGGAGATTACGTCAAAATATACTCCAGTAACACAATGATTATGATTTACCGACAATTTGTTAGGGTCTTAAGAAAATGAAAGTGAAAATTGAAGCAGTATGAGGTAAGAGAAAAGTTAAGTTGACCAAACACTCGCCCCAAACCACACAGTACCTTGTTTCTGGAGTGAAGATCCATGGATGTAGAGTCAATAGGACACTTGGTTGAGTGGGACTTCTAAGATTGGCATTAAGGCGGCACTTGGATGGGTAGGCTATTGGTCAAGCCAAGTTCGAGCGGTGTGCTCAGGGACAGAGTAGCACTCTATGGTTTGTACTGGGTCAGTCATTGGTCTGCTGCTTGTTGACCCATGACCATGCCTTATATGATCTCTCTTTCTGCCGGTGTTTGCTGCCGCGGGCATTTCACGTGTCACATCCTGGATGCTGGTCTTGCATGGAAAGAGGAGTTTTTGGCCAGGAAAAGTCATAAAAAGAGGGTGAAGCACAAAGCAGGTGATTTAGGAGAGGTTCAGCGAGGGAAGGGAAAGTGCAAAGACCCAGACAAATCAATTGTCAAGTTTTAATTAAAAAGGAGTGGGTTAAGATTTGTCTCCTCGCTCTGTGTGTGAGCTTGGCCTTCTTCTAGATGTGTTCTGCAAAAATGGAGCATGAGGGTTTGGAGTGGTGGCACTACTAGCAATATATATATATATATATATATATATATATATATATATATATATATATATATATATATATATATATATATATATATATATATATATATATATATAATCTACTGGTCACTTTATACCAGATAAGTACTTAGTTGTAACAGCCATAATATCCCCTTAACTTCTTGATTCTTCTCACTTTTTGGATACACTTGTCACTACAAAGCCTTAGATCCAAATGCAAGAAACATGAAGTAATTCTCATGTCCAGTAGTGGGAACTGAACCCACATCTCGAGTAATTAGAATGAGGTCACATTGCTGACATTACCATGGGGAGGATAAAAGTTTATTCCACTCATACATACATATATACTGTAGTAGCTTGGGATATCCATTAAAACAGGCATATTTGGTTATGTGTATATTTATCCAAGCTATAGAGACTTCATATCCCCTTAACTTCTCAGTTCTCACTTTTTGGATACACTTGTCACTACAAAGTCTTAGGTCCAAATGCAAGAAACATGAAGTAATTCTGATGTCCAGTAGTGGGAATCAAACCCACATCTCGAGCAATTAGAATGAAGTCACGTTGCTGACCTGACCATGGGAAGGATAAAAGTTTATTCCACTCATACACACATATATACTGTAGTAGCTTGGGATATCCATTAAAACATGCATATTTGGTCATGTGTATATTTATCCAAGCTATAGAGACTTCAGTCTCATATCAAGTCCAGACGTAAAGTGATAAGTAATCAAGTTTAACCAGCTATGCCTTGGAAAACGAATGAGTCTATTGAGCAAACTTTATAATTCAAGGACAGCACACACTTTAAGTTGTCTCTATCATCGTCATATACGACAGTATTAACACCTACAGAACTAGGTAACAACACTAGGCTCTACAATAAGATATCTCAGGAACTGCTGAAGCCCAAAACCTGGCAGGAAAAGGGTGTAACTCATGAGACTCAAATGGATCAGAAGGATGAACAGAAACTGAGATTGAACTCTTACCATTCTCTACTTTTACAGAAATCAAGCTATGGTAAATTTCAAGCCTGTGAGGTTCTACCATTGGTGTCCAACCCATTCGGTCTCGAGTATTACAGCTTCATCCAGTCTTTAATAGGCATCAAATGTGAAGACAAAATCCCTTTAACGGCTAAAATAATGGCTCCAAATTAATCCTCGATTTTTCCTCAAAAGGTATTATCCTGTCATACATATGTGATATTTTTACATAATAATAAGACAAAATCGTGTCTAATAACTGTTTATCTCCCAAATGTAGAAGATTTGTAGCATCATTCAATTCATCTACTGGATTATTAATGGTATGCAATTTTTTATTCAACTGAGATAAAATAATGTCCTGTTCATGTTCAAGTTTGTCTAATTCTGCCTTCTGAGTTTTGAAATTAATTAAATTAGCTAATCCAAGACCCATCCCAACCAATGAACCAACCAAACCTAAACCACTAAGAGCAGCAAACAAAAGTGAATTTCTTCTTTCAACTACATCATGTTGGATAGAGCACTGCAAAAGGTCAGCTACCTTCATTATTGAGGCAACTAACATATCCTTAACATTACAAAACATAGTCTCTGTCATATCATAAATAGGCAATGTAGGGCTGTTGGCTGTCAGGTTCCTTGACAAATGCGTTTTTGTAATTGTCTCTAAATTATTCTGAAACTATTCTAAGTTATCGTGAAGCTGCAATATATTGTCATCCGTGAGGAAAATTGCATCTAATGTCGCTTCCCCAGTTTCAAAGTCATCGTGAAGCTGCAATATATTGTCTTCCGTGAAGAAAATTGCATCTAATGTCGCTTCCTTAAGTATGGTCGTTGCATGGAAATAGCAGTCAATTCCTTTTTCAATTATAGTACCCGGCCCTATTTTAAATGAACTTTCCCAAGGAATGGCAACCGTGTAAAACCGAAACGTGATCCCGAATAGGAAGAAAATAATCTTCATCGTGGAATCTGCAAATTATATTCAACTTGTAGTCGTATTCTCAACATGGATTCACTCAACAAACTGGCAAGTATGACCAATAATCAATAATAATACTTATAATACAATAGTTTACAATGAATAAACAGCCTATGTGAAATATACACAAGTATATCGTGAACCATTGTTATTAAGAACGAACCTGTGAGACATACACAGTCCTTTCATCCTTGGGATCAGTCAAATTCTTACCCTTCAATCGGTTTGCTATTAACAATTCCACTACTTAGGACCTTCAAATGATGGAGTCGGCTTATAGTTCAATCCTTTCCCGGCATTGATTTTCACTTTACTTCTGAACCTGATATGAGACTGAACTCTATTGTATCTTGGCATATCCATTAAAACAGGCGAAATCGGTTATGTGTATATCTATCCAAACTACAGAGACTTCAGTCTCATATCAGGTTCAGAAGTAAAGTGATATGTAATCAAGATCAACCACACCGAACTCGGTGTGAAACATCACACGTTCAAACACACCTTCAAACTCGAATATGATCCAAGACGCGTAACACGCAGGAAACACATTTTTACAAACAGATAATTGTTCACAAGGATATTCGAGCAAAATACAAACAATTTCAATATCCTTGAATGTAATCAATATAATGCCGGAAACCGGCAAATCGACAACCGTCTAAATCACGCCATCTTCAGATGCAAACGTGATGTGGACGCTGCGATGGGTACGCATCTTTTTTTCATGAACACTGCACTGGACTACCATCTCTCTCTCTCTTTTTCGCTTCTTCACTACTTCACACAGAAATGATTTAAACAGTATCATATATATAAGCATTATAATTGTCATTATTATTAATATACATAATTATTAAAAATTTCAGACACGTATTAATATTCAATTTATTACGCACATACCTGTCGAATTCAGATATAGCCTAGTTATTAGAGCTGGAATAGACCCATCCTACCCATCGTAGCCAAATGGGCAATCGCTTTTATTGCTTTTCAGTCTGAAATTATATACAGAACTACTTCATATTTCTTGCATTTAGATCTGAGGCTTTTTAGTGAGAAGCGTATCCAAAAAGTGCGAAGATTTCGAGAAGTTAAGAGGGCATTAACCAGTAAAAGGTGACCAGTAGATTTTTTCTGTATATAAATTTCAGCCTAAAAAGCAATAAAAACGATTGCCTACTTGGTTATAATAGTGAGGATGGGTTTATTTCAGTTCTAATAAATATACTTGAATTCGACAGGCATATGTATGTACGAACGACAAAGACTTTTATCTTTCTCGGGGTCAGGTCGACAACATAATGTTGTTATGATTATGGGACGCAGGTTCGATTCCCACTTGACAGAAGTACTTCATATTTCTTACATCTGGATCTGAGGCTTTGTAGTGACAAGCATATCCTAAAAAGTGAAGAATTCAAGAAGTTAGAGGGGATTGTGGCTTTTTACGATTATATATATATATATATATATATATATATATATATATATATATATATATATATATATATATATATATATATATATATATATATATATATATATATATATATATATATATATATATATATATATATATTCCTGACTCACATCGGGATCAAACCACGATCTCTCATATGACAGACCAGGAAGCTACCAACTGATCTACACTGGTCATAAAAGAAGTTGGAACCTAAGTATGTCTCTACTTCAGGTTTTTCATGGGCAGGCTGCTGCCTAACATACTAGAGAATTTTACCCAACTTCCCGACCCACTAGTGAGTCAATTGGTAGTTATTCATTCGAATTACCCCTTCAGCATGAACGAGGTGGAACAAATGAACACATGAGCACGTGTTTCACAGAAATAAATTTCTAACTCATGTTGGGACTGAACCCTGGTCTCTCAAATGACAGTCCAGGGCACGACCAGTGGACCCACACGGGTCAAATTCGCTGATAAGTTAGACAGCAGCCTGCCAAGGAAAAACCTCAGGTACAGAAGTGCTTAGGATCCAACTTCTTTCATGATTTGTGTGGGTTGGTTGGTAGCTCCCAGGCTAGTTATTTGAGAGACCTGGTTTCGATCCCCATGTGAGTCCGAAATCTATTTCTGTGAAACCCGTGCTCATGTGTTAATTAGCTCCATGTACACATACACACACACATGTGTATATATATATATATATATATATATATATATATATATATATATATATATATATATATATATATATATATATATTGTCAAGAGATATACATCCCTCCCTCCTGTAAATTTCAGAGCATTATTTAATTTTGAAATAATCTGCTATTCATTTGACTATCCGGTTGGGGAAATTGGCGAGCGTCGGACAGAACCGAGCATATTTGAACCAGATAATAGCCGTTAGCACCCGCGAGGAGATAGGCCTCCTTACTCCACCCCCAAAAATCGTACGATCCAGAGAACAATGAAAACCCCCTTTTCCACCCCCATCACGCGATGGGGAGGTATGTAGGTATAGGGAAGGCCAAATAGGCATATCGAGACTAGGGGCGAGGTAGGATTTTAATCTGTTAGCACTTAGTCCTAAGACCTTTTTTCCTCTGTTTTGTTTGCTGGCATATGACTCCTTGCAGGTACGGTTGGCCCAAAAGTTCGAATTTCAAGACGCCATGCTTTGGAAGCAAGCAGATCCTCCTGTGACCTCGTCAGTAGCGCACGTGCTGCATCTTTTTTCCGCTCCGCTGGTTGAACTGACTTCGACGGACAGCTGGGACGATTGTTAAGGCGCCCACAATGGTCATACAAGGTTCGTACATTGCAAGTAGTCAACAGCCAGCCCTTTTCCCTCCTACTTAAACTCCAAAAATTTCCCATGTCTTTAAACTTTAACTCCTTCCTCCACAAAGCAATCCTCATTTGTCCGAGTCCTGCCTTGCCTCCCATATCTTGACATTTACGTGCCTTGAATTCAAGTAAAGATCCCATGATAATCATCAATTATCCCCCCCCAGTGCAATTTAAGGGCTATTTAGGTTAAGCAATACCAGTGTTAATTTTCTCTTTGTGTGAGTGCAATCACGTGTTCATTGTTAATGCCCACGCAGCTACGATTCCCAGATTGATTTCATTATAATTATCTGCTGGGCTACTTAGTGGTTAAAATTTAAGTGTAGAGTATCCCCATTTATAAGGGGGATTCTATTTCCTTCAGTGTTTACCGTTGTTCCTAACCTAGAACGTCTCTTTCAGGAAAGACAAGCAGACCGATCGCACTCCGTGCTTCAGTATTTCGTCTGCCACCCAAAAAATCCTGAAAATTCCTGGTCGCAGTCATTACCAAATCCGTTGTGTCCCAAAAATGTTCATATGAATTATTCTCCTATCCTGGAGTCCCATCATTTGCATTATCTGAGACTATTTCGTGTAATCAGGGCAAGACTAAATGTTATTATTATCATTGGACTGATTGTATTGCACATTGGCCCCATTATTAATCAACTTGCTTGTTGCCAATCATTGCATTATTGTTCCATGTGTCCTATAAATGAATCTGCCCCTTAGTTATCATGTTGTTTTGTTGTCTCATTGTTTACTTGCTAATTCTCTGTAAATAAACCCCTGTAAATTTGTAAAAGAATTCTAATTCCCAAATGGTGACCTTCCTCATTCAATTGTAAATCCAGGAAAATCTAAGGTAAGTTTTCAAATAACTTTTCCTTTTGCTCATATGCTGGGCTTTCTTGGTTTTGTGGAAGCATCAATAATAACTTTGTTTCAATTTCTCACCCACCAAGACCGTCCAGTTTATGACAATATATATATATATATATATATATATATATATATATATATATATATATATATATATATATAATAGTATGGTGGCTGGCGTTGCTTAGTGGTAGGGCACTGAACTAGCAGTTGTAAGGTCTGCGGTTCAATCCAGCTGTAATGAGTACTACCAGCAACTAAGACCCAAGAGAACCAGAAAGCACTAGAGTTCTGGGGAGAGAGGTGTATTGTGAAATAACATATTCCAGCCAGAGAACCAGGTTGCGAATCCCAACCAAAGATAGAACGATAAGAGTAAGTCGCCGACGACCAATGATTTCTGCATCTGGTAATTAATCTAATATAGTGGGTTGTAATGGTGACAAGTATGAGACTAGCAAACAGATTCTAAAATATAAGCTGAGATACGTAATTGTAACACATTTTGGAACCAGGCCCTCTAAAAAAAAAGTCATATACTTTTATATAAATATTTATATAACATATATATATATTCTGTATAATTCTTTCCCACTACATAATAACTTGAGAACTTGAAATAATTTTTCATATTTTCTCTTTAATTTTTGGGTGATGTTGGGGTCTGGGACGATGCTGCTTCATCATCATTATCAAATTATACTGAAAATTTTTCTTCCCGTAGACTCTCCCTTTCAGGGTTAGACGTGTAATTGGCTCTGTCCGCTGTATTTCGTCTTGTGCACTTTCTAACTGAATTCTTATGCGGTCAAGGTTTCCATCAATACATAGCAAGAGCCAGGGCTGGGTGTGGCCCGCTCAGTGATTTTATAACAGAGTACCATCTCTACCACTCAATAACCTACAATAATAATCATGGCAATGTTCATAGGAATTGCATAACAATGACTTAACAGCGACGGGGTCTTAAATATTGAGATGCTCTTGATAAATATCAGGTGAGGCGCAGTTAGAAGGAAAATGTTGTTAGTGAGCGGGCCTTACCCAGCACTGGCTCTTGCTCCTGCAGCAGCCTGTAAGAAGGGCAGAAAGCCAGTAGATATGGAAGCAACATTACGAAGGCGGAGGCCTGAAAAATCATAAAGATATGTACTGATGGAAACCTTGACCGGATAAGAATTCAGTTAGAAAGTGCACAAGACGAATTACAATGGACAGAGCCAATTACACGTCTAACCCTGAAAGGGAGAGTCTACAGGAAGAAAGATTTTCAGTATAATTTGATAATGATGATGAAGCAACATCGTCCCAGACCCCAACATTACCCAAAAATAAGAAAAAATAAAAAATGTGAAAAATTATTATCTTAGGGAAAGGATATAGTTCTCAAGTTATGATGTAATGGGAGAAAATTTGCCTGAATAACTGCATAATTCCTCTTGATTAAAGGCTATTACGTCATACAAAAAGGGAAAGAAGTCTAGGAGACAAAAATAGCTACACCGTTTAACCGAAATAATAATAAAAGAACTCTCGTTGTTATGAAGTTCAGAATTGGTATATACTTACGGAAGAAGCCAAAAGTGTCATAGACGTGCATACCAGGTTTTCCAGGAACTGAAAGACTATTCTCATGAAAATAATCTAAAAGCAAAAACTGGTGCAAAAATATATGCATTCTTAAAGTAAACGAAGAAATGCATGCAACAAAGAAGAAATGTTTTTACAACGCTAACACGTAATCTTACAACCTTATAGGCATAAGTTGCAGGTATGTATGTATGTATGTATGTATGTATGTATGTATGTATGTATGTATGTATGTATGTATGTATGTATGTATGTATGTATGTATATACATGAATACATACATACATACATATATATATACACACACATATATATGTATAATGAGAGAGAGAGAGAGAGAGAGAGAGAGAGAGAGAGAGAGAGAGAGAGAGAGAGAGAGAGAGAGAGAGAGAGAGAGAAAGCGGTTGCACGATCGTGTAAAACTGAGTGGTTCCTTTTTCATTCGAGATAATCCAGTGTTCAAAACTACAAAAGTAAACAGCTAGATTACCCAAAGAAATATGTACTTTATACTTACTATTTTCAAACGTAATCATACGTATCATTCTTGGTAAAAGAAGAGTGAACTGCATTTTAAATACTGAGAAGATTAAACACAAAATATTATAAAAATGGGAAAAATTATACTTACAGATACACAACTTGCTGATGACCTCGGATTGGTTGGGCGTGCAATGTTACACTCAGCTGGTTGTCCGCGAAATAGCTGTGCGAAAAAGGAGATACCCGTGAATAATTCTACTGAGAATTCTTAAAAGAAAACAATTCGTAAAAATACAGTACAAACTCAGCATAGCAAAAAATCAACTTCCAACCTTAAGATTATCGAACGTAACACCTACAACCTAACACCGGCGAGGGGGGTTCACTAGAATCGTTTCAAATCGAAACGGGAACTATAACTTGGATTACAAAAAGGAGTTTGCTTTATATTTACATTACAGCAGCCAGTTTACAGCTTAAAGTCTATCCATTGAAAGATACAGAGCTACAGATGCCAAACAAAATAATGCAGTTATAAATTCATAAAGGGTCGTAACAATGGGCTAATTCCATAAACCTGCAGCATACATATATGTAAATATTCTTAACAAAATTATTACCAAAAGTCCATCTGCTTAGGCAGAAAAAACCTCCTACATAACCCACAGCCAGAACAAAAACAGCAGTCATCATCACCTAAGGCCTTGGGCCCCTTTGATCTAACTACTTCCCTGAGGCCTTAATGGATTCCTCCAAGTCCTTTGGAGAGGAGGAAAAGAGGTGGATACGAATAGGGGATGCCTAGGGATTGCAGCATTTGAGCAAATATAAGTATTTCAGGAAAAAGACGATTCCAACCTACAGGCGCACAACCTACATCAGCAGCGAAAGAACTAGAAGAGTTGACATTATCAAGATAAATCGAGATCGCTAAAGGTTTGCTTAGTATTGACTGTAATACACAATTATATACCAAGCATTCTCTCTCTCTCTCTCTCTCTCTCTCTTTTCCGCCTATCCCGCCTGTCTTTCTGTAAGATAAAGAATCTCTGAACTTCTTACTGAACACAGAAAATATTTTCACCTCTCCAGCTTGACTTGGCTTCCAGGTTACTTGATAAAACTCCGCATGAATAACCTTTACATTTAATTCTCCTTAATGACCGCAAAAATAGCTAAAATACTACTAGGAAAAAAGATAATTTTGAGAAAAATAATTTCTCTTCCTCTTTCCCTGCAGACACAGAGAGGAAAGACCGGGTTTAATTAATTTATTCCATGATAATTAAACATGTAGTGGACCCCACTTCTAAAAATAACCCTCGGTCGTCGATATTAATACGTAACCTACGCCTTCTGTTCCACTGCCAGCGGAGTTGGGTTACCCTAGAATCCCAACCCGGTGAAATGACAAGGATTTCGATTATTAGTGACTGTAGCCTCGCGTATTTGGAGTAAAGCATTGAAAACGGGTTGATTGATGATATGTCAATCAGAAGTCTATATTTCCTTAATGTATACATTAAACTTGAAGCAAGATTTATGATATAATGTTCTGCTGTTTAAACCATTTTTCAATAAGAATTTTGTACAAAAATTAAGCTAATAGTATCAAAAAGCTATTATAACATTTTATACATAACGCTCATTTTAAACTTCAGGATTTAATGATGAACCGTATAATTAGAATGATAAGTTTGATGACGGATTCTTCCTTATGAAAAACTACACACACACACACACACACATTCACACACATTATATATATATATATATATATATATATATATATATATATATATATATATATATATATATATATATATATATATATATATATATATATATATACATACATACATACATATACATTATATGTATATAAATGTATATATACATACATACATATATATATGTATGTATATATATATATATATATATATATATATATATATATATATATATATATATATATATATATATATATATATTTATATTTTCACGAATGTAAGTCACCTCTTCCTCTAAGAGTGTAATGATGCACCAGATCAACTTAATTCATGTATTCTATTGAAATAAAGGTAGCCGGGTTAATAACACCACTGACTAACAGAGACAGGTTGTGGGAAAATATCGCCCCTTCCTGAAAGAATCTTACATTTGTCACCCATTAAGAATAATCTCTTAATCCTCCTCCTTGACCTAGTGATTGCTCAAGCCTCTCTTCAAGGTACCGCCTTTTGGGAAGCCAAATCCCTGCTGGAGGCACATACGAGCTGGTGAAGGGGATTAACTACAAAAGAGAAAGCACCCGGGTCTTAACAACAGAATCACCATGTGGCCAGGCCATACCACATGGCTCAAAAGTATGGAAAACATAGAAAATGCACTGCGAAGCAAGCAGGTGCTGCCATCTTGGAGGAAAGGAATAGTAGTCCACCAAGGTCTTAAAAGACGATGCCCAGGCAGTGCTCATCAGAAACGCCCAGCCCCGGACTCTAGACACTAGTCCCTTGTCTCATCTGCTCCAATTGAGCCCTGATTCTTCCCACATGGCTGCTTTGAGCCTGAGTCTTTCTTTATGGTGAAGGCCCCTAATTCATGTCCTTCTTGCTGACGCTGAAGACGAGGTCCCCTACCTCCAACAGAAAGGTAAAGCACCTGAAACGAGGTTTTGAATCAGTCATGAATCCATTATTCTACTGAATTTATTTTCCTTTCTGAAGTGCGATCTTTTCCACAAGACCTGGTTTGTCTAGTTCAGTGAGTGAATATTCAAAGTTCACGTAAATACCAGTGCCTAGAATCGAGTTGCTTTGATACCCTATGTGCAATCCCCCCCCCATCCATTCCTCAATTATGCTACCTATTTATGTGTAACTGAATGTGTTCTTGATTGCAGACGGAGTTCCTAGCTGTGGAATCATCTGTTCACCTTGTGCTTGTGCCATGGTTATAATCACTGCCCTTCACCCAGTGGTGTTCTACGAAATGGATTTTCCCCATTTGTTATTGTGTAATCTAATGTAAATTTAGTCATTCGACAGAAACCTGTTTTACCTGTCTAGTTTTTTTTTATTTTCCCATTCTTCTGATTTAGTTTGTTAAATGTAAATATAAGTGATTTTAAGTGAACCCAAGTGTTTATCTGTACTTTCCCTGTTGAAGTAAACCCTTCAGCTTAGTTTTTCTTTTATGATGTTTGCCTGAATCCACACCTGTAATCAGAATTGAAACCTCCCTGTTAAGTTCCACATTCTTCTCCAGGTAATCTCTAATATTGGCGACCTTGCCAGGAATCTTGTAGCCTGTGACCTCTCGCAGCAATCAGCTACTATCTTTGCTAAAGCTAGATACAAGACAAAGAAACAAACCTTTTAGCATAAGCCCCTCATTATCAGCAAAAGTGAACAGGTTTCCACAACGTAAGTACAATGTTATTTTATTTTATGTTAGGTGAAAACCAAAATCGTGACTGTAAAAGCTGTTAGGGATCAGTTAGACCATGTGCCTGCTCCATGAATAGCTCGCAGAGAAGAGAGAGGGTTAGCCATCTGAAACAGAAGTTTTGGTGCTATCGCATGTTAGCCTACATCTTTTCAATGCTAGGATAGTCAGGCAGTGAAGTGACAAATCAATTGATATCTAAGGAAACAGTGCATTATTTCCTCTCCCACATGTTCCAGACCATTTGCAGTCTGCCATTTTAGCTAGGCAACACAGTTAGCTGGGACGTGAATTCACGCCAACCAGTAAATTTTGCTTGCTGGCCTCTCTCTCTCTCTCTCTCTCTCTCTCTCTCTCTCTCTCTCTCTCTCTCTCTCTCTCTCTCTCTCGATAGCATTAGTGATCATGCAAAAATTTAGAGAAATGTTCCACAATTCCCAAAATCAGCCTTTGAGAAAATCTCACATTCATGTACCTCATCATTCAGGGCCACCTGAGCCCAGAAATCTTGAACACAAAAGAATCACTTTCTTAAATCGTTACTACCACAAGTGCAAGTGAAGCGTATAAAATTCATTCCTTAGCATGGGTCATAAAAGGTCAGTGAGACCATGCAAAATCTGTCATTTGTTAAAATGCAATCAGTAGATGGCGGGAGAACAAATTTCCAAAATTGTTCTGCTGTCTCATAAAGTCCTACGCACCCTTTTCGTTCAGACAGTCACGTGATTTCGCACGTGGCAAGCCAATCAAAAAATTGTTCTGTAGTCATGCAACTACAAGTAAAGTAAACACGAGTAATGGTAAAATCTTTTGCGCACATGAAAATATAACTTTGCCCATGCATGGTAGATTTAAGATCTTGTACTTGTCATATTCTGCCGCACTTAATCTCACGTTTTTCGAAACAAGCACATTTTCCGTCATATTCTAAGCAGTTATCCTTTGCTGAGAAGCCAGCTAAATTGATTCAGTTATGCATCTAGTTGTGTATCCTCTGAAGCTGTGTACTTCCCGTTTATTTGAAGGGCAGTCTCATGTAATAAATTTCAGCGTAAGCCTTCCATTCCACGCATCGGGGCCCAAGCGTTCTCATCAAACCAAACTCTCACCTAACCATCTCTTTTATATTTTACTCAATAAAAGCATTCAACAAGCACAGCCTTGCATTCTTCAGAACAAATAAAAGAGTTCAACATGCACAAACCCTAAGTTCTTCAGAACCAAATAAAAAAGCATTCAACATGCACAGCCTTGCGTTCATCAGAACCAAACAATAAAGTGTTCAACACGCACAGCTTTGCATTCTTCGGAACAAATAAAAGTGTTCAACATGCACAGCCCTACGTTCTTTGGAACAAAATAACAGCATTCAACATGCACAAACCCTAAGTTCTTCGGAATCAAATAAAATGCGTTCAACGCCCACAGCCTTACATTCTTTGGAACAAATAAGAGCATTCAACATGCACAAACCCTATGTTCTTTGGAACCAAATAAAAAAGCATTCAACATGCACAGCCTTGTGTTCGTCGGAATAAATAAAAGCGCTCACCACGCACAAACCCTAAGTTTTTCGGAACCTAATAAAAATGCGTTCAACATGCACAGCCTTGCGTTCTTCGGAACAAATAAAAGCAGTCAACACACACAGCCTTGCGTTCTTCAGAAGAAATAAAAGTATTCATTACAAACAGCCTAACGTTCTTCAGAACGAAATAACAGCGTTCATCACGCACAAACCGTAAGTTCTTTGGAACCAAATAAAAGCGTCCAATATGCCCAGCCTTGTGTTCTTCGGAACAAATTAAAGCATTCAACATACACAGCCTTATCTTCTTTGGAACAAAATAACTGCATTCATCATGCACAAGCATTGAGTTCTTTGGAACCAAATATGAACATTCAACATGCACAGCCTTGTGTTCTCCAGAACAAAATAACAGTGTTCATCGTGCACAAACCCTTGAGTACTTCGGAACAAAACAACAGCGTTCATTGTGCACAAACCCTTGAGTTCTTTGGAAGGACGTGAAGGACCTCCCCACAGTTCACCTTCGGGTCACTACGAGTGATTCCTCCCAGGAGAGGGAACACCTTTGTGCAGTTGTCCAGTCCCTGGCAACTGGGTGCCCCCTGCTCCTGGGCCAAGACCTTGTCCAGTGGAGGGATACCCTGATTCCCCTATGGTGCATGACAGCTACAACCCTCAAGGACCTGGAGGAGGAGTCACCTTCCCCCGGCGATGACCTAACTCTAGCCAAAGTGCCAAGGCTGCATGACCAGCTTGGCACCCCTCCATACAAACCTGTCCCTGACCCTGCAGCCCCCCCTCCTCATCATGGGGGTTGACACCTACACTCCTGCCTTGAGCTGGGAGAAGCTCATCTGGGCACAGACAGAGGATGCCACCTTGAGGCCCCACTGCTTGGATGCTGCTATGATGGAAGAAGAAATAAGGGATCTGGTCAATGGCACACGACATCCTGTATGAGTCCTGGGCAGAACCGGCGAGGGCCAGCTTGAGGAAGTACTGCCTTCAATACAATGGAAATTCAGGGCTGCGTGGGTGGTCGCCCAATCGACAGAAGCCACGACTGAAGAGTGAGTCAAAATTCAAGGGGATAAGAAGGCCCTAACCCATTCCTTTAACATGGGAGACCAGGTCCTAGTCCTTTGGACTGGCGCCACTCTCCCTCTTGAAACCCAGTTCACTGGCTCTCATAAGGTACTCAACTAGCGAGGGGCCCTAAATTGCCTTGTCAACTGTAGGAAGAGAAAAGCCAAATGGCTACACATAAATCTACTGAAGCCGTATCTAAATAGAGAGGACCAGAAGACTGTGGAAAGCCCTCTGGCTCCAGGGGCGCTTGTCAGCACCATCACCACGATGCCACCACCCTCAAAGAATTCGGAAGTATTACGCTGTTTAGAAGTCATTACTCCGGGGATAGACGACCACAAGCATAATGAAGTGCACCAACTGCTCAGCACACACCCGCAGGTAGTCCAAGACCTACTTGGCTGCACCGACCTGGTAGAGCACGCCTTACACCTGCGGGAAGGTGTCACTCCGATAGCTCAAAGGTATTATTGAATAAACCCCAAGAAGGCTAAGAGAACTGAGGAACAAGCACAGCTCCAACTTGAACTCGGCCTGATCGAGCCCAGCTACAGTGAGTGGTCATCCCTGGTAGTCCTAGTCCCTAAGGAAGGAGGAGGGGACAGGCTATGCATAGACTTTAGGAAACTGAACGAAGTGATAAAACCTGAGCCCTAACCTCTTCCAAAGATCGAGAGGTGCTTGGATAGCCTGGGAAATGTGCCATACCTAAGGAAAATTGACCTTGAAAAAGGATATTG
The DNA here is from genome assembly GCF_040412425.1 of Macrobrachium rosenbergii. Lineage (NCBI taxonomy): Eukaryota > Metazoa > Arthropoda > Malacostraca > Decapoda > Palaemonidae > Macrobrachium > Macrobrachium rosenbergii. Next base: position 6,212,868 of record NC_089791.1, read on the forward strand.
GCAGGTGCCCCTGTCAGAGAAGTCACACCTTCACCACACCCACTGGTGTGTACCAGTGCAGGGTGATGTCCTTCAGCCTCAAAAACGCCCCTAGCTGTTTTCAGAGAGTGATGAACAAAGTCCTGGCAGGAATCAAGAACTGTGCTGTTTACCTTGGAGACATCATAATATATGCCAGTACATGGGAGGAGCGCCTGCAAATCCTGAACCAAAGCCTTATTGCCCTACGCCAAGCCATCTGGTCATCAACTTCAAAAAATGTCAATTCTGTACGGCTGAAATAATGTCTCGGTCATCATATGGGAAATGGCAAACTAATGCCCAAGGACGCTAACATCTGTGCTATTCGGGACATGCCTTACCTGAGAACAAAAAGGAAAGCTCAGCGATTTGTCGGGATGGTGCAGTACTTCCAGCACTTCATTCCGGACTTTGCTGACGCTGCTGGCCCTAATCTCTTCCAAGGGAAACAGCCTTTTTGTTGCACTCCTGAGTGCGAGAAGGCATTATGATCACCTCAAGGCAGCCCTAGTTAGGCAACCTGTTCCCCACACACCTGACTAGGAACTACTTTTTGCATGGCAGTTGATGCTAGCGACATCGGCATTGGGGCAGTCGTGTTTCAAGAGAAGGATGAGGTTAGACACCCGGTAGCCTACTACTCCAAGAAACTCAAACCAGCTGAAACTAGGTATAGAACTATAGAAAAAGAACTTCTGGGCATGATCTTGGCAATGAAGCAATTTGAGTCCTATCATGCAGATAACAAATTCCCGTTAACCATTTATACAGATCATAACCCCCTTAAGTATCTCATGACTTTTCAAAACCAAAATAAGCACCTGATGAGTTAGTGTCTCAACCTCGAAGATTACAACTGGAGGATCGAACACATTAAAGGTATGGATAACAAGATCAGTGATGTCCTCTCCAGGCAGCTCTAATTAATTTCTGAAATAATAACATGTCCCCCCTTCAATCTTCCCCAGCTAAACGTGGCACTCCTGCCAGAGTGAAGGGTCACGTTATATCCAGCTAAATTAGCATTCCTGAAAGAGTAAGACATTTCCTTCCTTAACTCTATCCTTTCCTTGTAATGTAAACCTCAAGTCCCCGACTCATAAACCTTGTGTAAATTACACACATAATGGTACATCATGTACGTAAATAAGTGCTACAAGGCACCCATGATGTTCAGTGCCACATCTGGCACAGTGCTGCTGTGTACAAGTACCATGGCATCACCTAACATAAGCCCACGGATACTTTGTTGTAATGCCTCATCAAGGCAAAGTAACCGCATGACTTTGATGTCACAGAGTTAACCTTATCATTAAGTGCATGACTAATCTTAAAATTTACCTTAAAGTCAATGTGCTAATTTAAGATATACTAAGTTGCCAATATTTTATTTTAAGCTTGATATAACTCTGCAGTAGAGTAACAATAAGATAAATTTAATCACAGCTTTTCCAGCAGCCCAATACTCTGCAAAAATGTACATTTTATAAGTGATAAAAAAAAAATAATTTGCACTTGATTGACTAGCAGAATTATTAAGTTAAGGATTTAGTGAAATTAAAAGGGGGGAAGTAAAGAGAGATAATAGCTTATTCAGCTGAGTTGACTTATCCATACGCATTCCAACCTGACTCATGGTGTGGAATGTCAATTTGAATGGGGAGGTGTTACAAATGTAAGTCACCTCTCGCTCTAAGAGCGCAGTCATGCACCAGATCAACTTAATTCACATATTCTATTGAAATAAATGTAGTCACGCTAATAACATCGCTGACTAACAAAGACAGGTTATGGGAAAACATTGCCCCTTCCTGGAAGAATCTTTCCACCCTCACCCCTTAAAAATAATCTCTTAATCCTCCTCCTTGACCTAGTGACTGCTCGAGGCTCTATTCCAGGTAACGCCTTTCGGGAAGCCAAATCCCCTCTGGAGGCACAGACGAGCTGGTGAAGGGGATTAACTACAAAAGAGAAAGCACCCAGGTCTTAACAACAGAATCATCACATGGCCAGGCCATACCACATGGCTTGAAAGCATGGGAAGCATAGAAAATGGACAGCAAAGTGAGCAGGCTGACATCTGGGAGATGAGGAATTGTAATCAGCCGAGGTCTTAAAAGATGAAGCCTGGACGGCGCTCGTCAGAAATGCCCAGCCCAGAACCCCGGACACTTGTCCCTTGCCTCATCCGCTCCATCAGAACCCTGATTCCTCCCACATGGCTGCTTTGAGCCTGAGTCTTTCTTTATGGTGAAAGCCCCTAATTCATACCCTCCCTGCTGGAACTGAAGACGAGGTCCCCTGTCTCTGACAGAAAGGTAAATTACCCGAAGCGAGGTTTTGAATCAGTCACAAAACTATTATTTTTTTACGAAATTTATTTTCCTTTCTGAAGTGCGATCTTTTCCACGAGACCTAAACTGTTTAGTGCAGTGAGTAAATATTCAAAGTTCACGTATATACCAGTGCCTAGAATCGAGTTGCTTTGACACCCTATGTGCAACCCCCGCCCCCTCCATTCCTTAATTAAGCTACCTATTTTTGTGTAAGTAACCAAATGCGTTCTTAATTGCAGACAGAATTGCTAGCTGTGGAATCATCTGTTCACCTTGTGCTTGTGCTGTGGTTATAATCACTGTCCCTCACCCAACTGTGTTCTATGAAGTGGATTTTTCCCATTCCTGTTATTGTGTAATCTATTGTAAATTTAGTAATTCGACAGGAACCTGTTTTACCTGTCTAGTTTTACGAATTTCCCCATTTTTCTGATTTGGTTTTAACTGTAAACATAAGTGATTTTAAGTGAACCCAAGTGTTTATCTGAGCTTTCCCAGTTGAAGTAAAGCCTTCAGCTTAGTTTTTCTCTTATGACGCTTACTTGAATCCAAATAAGCTCATCGTTGGGTGAGTCGGTAGAGTTGTGGCCTTGCACTTGGTAGGCCCGAGTTCGACTCTCTACCCAGCTAATGAAGAGTTAGAGGAATTTATTTCTGGTGATAGAAATTAATTTCTCGCTATAATGTGGTTCAGATTTCACAATAAGCTGTAGGTCCCGTTGCTAAGTAACCAATTGGTTCTTAGCCACATTAAATAAGTCTAATCCTTCGGGCCAGCCCTAGGAGAGCTGTTAATCAGCTCAGTGGTCTGGTAAAACTAAGGTACATTTAACATTTTTTCACACCTGTAATCAGAATTGAAACCCCATGGTAAGTTCCACATTCTTCCCCTGTTAAACTCTAATAACAATAAATAAATAACTATATATATATATATATATATATACAATATATATATATATATATATATATATATATATATATATATATATATATATATATATACATGTATATATATATATATATATATATATATATATATATATATATATATATATATATATATATATATATATATATTGTATTATACATGAAATGGCAAATTCATTTGATAATAATAATATAATAATAATAATAATAATAATAATAATAATAATAATAATAATAATGAAACCTATGGTATTCTGATAAACATTGTGGAAAATGAAATATATAGATATATATATATATATATATATATATATATATATATATATATATATATATATATATATATATATATATATATATATATAATATATAAATTTCTGACTCACATCAGGATTGAAACACAGGCCTTTCAGTTGAAAGGCAAAGGGGTAGCCCACTAGCCCATATGAGTCATAAAAAAGTTGGAACCTGGGAGTACTGCACCCAAGGAATTACCTGGGCAAACTAACTGCTTGCATAACAGCGTGTTTTCCCCAACTTCCTGACTCAGCAATGATCCAATTGACAGCATTTCATTTGAATTATCCCTTCTGAGTGAATAAGATAGAAATAAACAACACACAATCACGTGTGGAACAGAAATAAATTTCTGACTCACATCAGGATCGAACCCAGGTCTTTCAATTGAAAGGCAAGGGTGCTGCCCACTAGGCGATACAAGCCATAAAAGAAGTTGGAGCCTGAGGGCAACTACACTCAAGGAATTACCTGGGCAAGCTAACTGCTTGCATACCAGCGCGTTTTCCCCAACTTCCTGACTCGGCAATTTGTCAATACTCCTAAGTATGAATTTTGCGATGTCCCGATTGGAATACCCATGGTTTAAAACCTGGGCAACACATTCTAATCCAGTGTAAGTGTCCTTCCAAGAGGAGCAGTGTGAGAGAGTTCCCCTGATGAAGGCACTGATCGCAATGAGCTTGTATCTCCCTGGACGCTAGCTCTCACCATTCAGGCACAGGTTTTACTTAACAATGGGTATTCTAACCGGGACATCGCAAAATGCATACATAGGAGTATTGACAAATGGTACCAGTTTTAATGTGCCCTTGTATAATTTGTTGAGACTCTTTTAAAGTCACAGGAAATACCATGAGCTCTTTAAGTATCATGTTGTTCACCCATACAGACCTTGCAAAAAGTTTAAATTTGTAATTTACGAAACGCAAAAGCAAGAAGACCAGTGGCCTGATCATGAAAAACAACCTAGCCCCTGCAGTGCAGGACCCCGTGAAGAAAACCAACGTGGTCTACCAATACAAATGCGCTGTTCAGAAATGCCCTGGCGCCTACATTGGGATGACCACGATGAGATTTTCCAAGATCTCCTGCCACGCTCAGGAAGGTGCCATCCATAATCACGCTAAGAATATCCACAATATTAGAATAACCCGAAAGGACATAATTCCTAGTATAGGAATTATTGACAAGGCGACAGATCACCACCGCCTCCGCCTCCTGGAGGCCCTACACATCGGAAAAGAGAGACCTAGCCTCAATACCACGCAGGAGGTGTCCCTCCTCCTGACAGTAGCATGTAGGGTGCCGCCCGCCAGCACTTCAGAGCCAGATGAACAAACCAATCAGGTGGTGCCCCAATCTACTGACAGTGACCTTCCCCATACTACCTTCCCAGTCTCCAACGTCCGCATGCAGAGACCAGTTATGCATCGACCTCTGGGAGGACGGTTTGTCATGACCAGGCAGATGCAACAAACAAAGGAGGGAAAACAATGAAAAAGCCCTCACAACATGGGTTACCCGGGATTTATTTATAATATTGACAACCCCGTGAGTCAGGCTCTGGCAAAAGATAAAAACAAAGTAAAACAACCTGTTCCAAAAGAACAAGCCCACCCAAAATTGAGAATGAAACAATTAACTTTATAAACAAAAGTAGCTTTAAACAAGAAATAGGAAAAATAAAGATTCAGCAGGCAGAATAAAATACAAACATGACTTCCAAAAATCGGGTCACCAAGACAGCCTCAGATTTCTTTTATGCAACAAAATTAAAGTTCAAGAAACCAGTTCCTTATGCAGACGTGAACAGCCAGTTATCAGCCTCACGGAATAAAATAATAAGAACTGAGAAGACCATGGTAAAATCAATTCCACTGATGGTCCATCCACCTTTAACAAAACATGCTTAAAAGAGGGTCTGTTACCTTCCAACTATTCTATGCTCATGACCCATCCAACGTCGACTCAAAAAAAGGACCCTGCTTCAATGTCAGCTTCGGCAAAGGAACAAGACAGAGTCGACTCGATGATGAGCTGAAGAACTTGGATAAGATCACTGACAGAAAACATCAAAACAAAAAAACTTGAAGGTAGATGACAATTAGGGAACAAGGCCAACCAGCAGTTCATCGAGACTGTCACTTAACGTGACACCCCTTCACCTAAAAAGAAAAAAGGGGATTACGAATTTTTTTTACATATACGGGAATGTCAAAACCCATAAACCAGGAACCCATTAGCCAAAACAGAGCCAGATTCCTGTCACTAAGTACCAGCTAACGAAGAAATTGAATGCTATTTTGACCAGGTTCTTCCTGATGACCACAGTTTGGGGTCCTCTGCTGAGTTCAGATAGAAGCCCAAACAAAAGGGAAAACAACAAAAGGGAGGAGTTAATGATCGATATTAATTTATTTCCTCTTTACGAACATCAGGTCTGGAAAAACAAAAACATAATTCTAATGGCCAAAAGGCAGCACTAAGCAAAATTAAACATCCCAATTAGCATTTATAAACAAAAAGTAGCTTTAAACAAAAACGGCAAAAATCCACCCACAGCATGGCATACAAAAATAAAATACCAAACATACATCCTCCATCGGGTCACCAAGACAGCCTTCATGGGCAACAGGGACAAGACCCCACCAACCAGAATCATCCCGATGGAGTATATTGATGACACCTTCAGAGCCAGCATGGTTGAAGAAAAAGATGAGCATGTGGTCTTCCATGACCACAGTATGGTCAGACTCCACCATCGAACATTGCTCCGTGATCGTTTGCCTCCCCTTCCAATTTGATGTTCAAAAACTCGACCAACGAGCGACTCCAAAACCTGCCTTATACAAAACACTGCCGAACCTGGGCATGTGCCTACCAGAGACTGTGCCAAAGAAAAACGGCAGCTCACTGATCAAAACATCAAAACAAAAAAAAACTTGAAGGTAAGGAAGCAGCAATCCACTGAATTAGAACGTGGAACCAGGTTTTAATTAACCATCACTTAACATGACAAAAATGCATCTAAAAGAAAAAAAACTGATTATTTTTTTTTACCAGCAGGACCTCCTCCACTGCCAATATGAAGATATATATCTATTTTATAATATGTTATATATATAAATACAAAGAGGATATAGCAAGCTCTATATATAGTACCATATATATAAACGTCGTATTAGGATATGAAAAGGTTAAATTCATTTGATAATAATAATAATAAGACCAGCATAATAATAATAATAACAACCTAATGCAGTAGGATAATAATAATCAAACCAACATATTCTGATACAAATGCACTGTTAGAAATGCCCTTATATACATTGAGATGACCATGATGAGATTTTATATATATCCTGCCATATCAGGAAGGTGCCATCCATAATCATATAAGAATATAAATTTCTGACTCACATCTGATTGAACATAGGCCTAGTTAGGAATTATTGATAAGGCGACAGACCACCGCCGCCTCCGCCCCTGGAGGTCATAAAAGAGAGTTGGAACCTGAGCCTGAACACCATGCAGGAATTACCTCAAACTGAAGTGGCTTGCATACCAGCGTGGCCGGAAATGACCAATCAGGCAATGCCCCAATCTTGACAGCATTTCATCTGAATTATCCCAGTTTCTAAGTGAATAAGATAGAAATAATCAACATCGACAAGAACGTTTGGAACAGAAATAAATTTCTGACTCACTTCATGATCGAATCCAGGCCCTTTCAACTGAATGGGAAGGGACACCATAAACTAGGTCTATACAACCCAACTTCCACCAGAACAATTTGTCAATACCCTTCCTGAGAATGAACTGCTGATACGATTGGAATACCCATTGTTTATTAAAACCTAGAACAACACGTTCTAATCCAGTACGACAAATGTCCTTCCAAGAGGAGCAATTAAAGAGCCTGATGAAGACGCTTTTCGCAATAAAATGAATAATTCTGAAACCGATAGCTCTCACCATTCAGGCCAGGTTTTAATTAAAATTATAACCGGGACATTGAAGAAAATGATAAGAAGAATTGAGAAGACCTGATAAAATTATTACCAGCAGGAGCTGCCATCCTCTTTAACAAAACCCTTGAAGACGTCATTACTTTTACAATATAGTGTAATAATAAAATACAAAGAATAATAATAATAATAATAATGTCACAGAATAAAAATGTAATAATAATAACCCTAAAAATTTATTATTATAATTTAATAAAAATAATCAAGCTGCCTGATATTTTAATAAACACTGCTGGAAAATGCAAAATGAAGAAAACCAACTGGTAGACCAATACAAAAACACTGTTCAGAAATGCCCTGCGCCAACATTGGGATGACGTGTGAAATCTTGAGATTTTATGAAGATTACGATGCCACGTTTCAGGAAGGTGCCATCCATAATTACGCTAAGAATAAATCTGGCTATTCGTTTATTATCGTCAGTATAGGAGATTATTGACAAGCGTAACAGATCTGCACTAATCTAAACTAGACCATTTTTTTGGAGGTCACATGGGAAAAGAGGATCAGCCTCAACACCACGCAAAAGACGTCCTCCTCCTGACAGTGGCATATATGGCAAAGCCAGCACGTTTAGAGCCAGATGAACAAACCAATCACAATTAGCCCCAATCTACTGACAGTGACCTTCCCCAGTAATCCGATTGAGCCAAGTCTCCATTGTGCATCTGCAGAGTCCAGTGTGAGCATCGACCTCTGGGAACGGTTTAATCATCAAAGGGATGAGGTAGCCAATGAAAATTCAGTATCACAACATGGGACACCCGGGACATATATAAATATATATATCTGACAATATCTTCTTCTTCTTCTTTCTTTTAAGTGCTTTTATTCCCATTTTTGGCCAGCTAAATCTAAAACAACCCATTACAACCAAAACTTTTTTGATTTCCTTGAGAATGAACTGCTGATATATATATAAATATATATATATAATATCCGCTGCGCCCTTAGAACAATATATAAGATTCTGCACGAGAATGCGACAAATCCTGACTTCCATAAATATATACGGCAATCAAACGCCATATTTAACTTCGATTTCTTTTATGCAATAAAATTCATAATTCAAGAAACCAGTTATATATGCAGACTATGAACATCGGCCAGTTATTAGCAAATATCAGCCCTGACGAGAAGAAAATGATAAGAAGAATTGAGAAGATATATATAAAATCATTTCCATGATGCTGTCATCCTCTTTAACAAAACATATTGAAAGAGGGTATATATATATTCATGTAATATATATATATATATAATATATAATCAACCCTGTGATAATATTTAATAAACACTGCTGGAAAATTTTTCAAAATATTTACCGAAGCGATATTTTGAATAGATAATAAACACTAACGTCCCAGAGGCAAGATGCGAAGGACAAGAACTCAGGACTACAGTACGCGCTTTGAAATCTTGCACAAGTTTATGAATTACGATGCATCGTTTAGAACATCTGCTAAGCCCTAAGAAGTCCTAAATATAAATCTGGCTACGACGAACTTATTATCAACTAGCAAAACCTGATGCTAACTTAATCTAGAAAATATACTAGACCATAAAAGTTTTTTTTTTGGGGGGAGTTGGATAGGTGTCGGGAACATGGTGATGTGATAAACCAGTCATGCTTTTGTGGTAATTTTTTGGCAAAGGATTTGTATTTTAATAGCTTGAAAAACTAAATTCTCAATTTTCGCACTTTTTATGTATATCACAGCTTGCATCCAGTCCGAATTAAAGCTAAGCAGTTTTCACTGTGCATCTGGGGATTCGAACCAACGCACAGAGGTTCCAGTGAGAACATGCTTTGCAAGAATGCCACAGAAGAATCAAAGGGATGAGTTATATGATGAAATATATCTGTTGGAAGCAAATACATTTTACTAAAGCTGCTTAGATCCTTTAGAAACATCATATCGTAAGTATTTTGTTTTAACAATGTTTGGATTTTAGGCAAAAGTTGCTTCCCTTATTGTCCACTAGGATATACAGTAGGTCGTTGTGGATATCAAAAATGGCATGCATGCATATATATATGTATGTATATATATATATATATATATATATATATATATATATATATATATATATATATATATATATATATATATATATATATATATATATATATATACATATATATATATATATATATATATATATATATATATATATATATATATATATATATATATATATATATATATATATATATATATATATATATTGTTATATATATATTTGGCTGATAGTTTATTAATTAATTAATGCAATTTATATATTAATACATTACAAATTTAAGTGACAATTTTACAATTAACCTCAAAGACAGACAATTACTTAATTAAATGTCACCAGTCGGGGAAAAACAGCATATGGGATAACTATTTGCAACAAATGGATTACACCAACACCTTATTTCCCAATTGGTCGCGACAAAGAAAGAACAGTTTTTGAAATTACATGAATTTCACATCGGACGTACAGTCAAGTTTCCCCTTATCCAGAAAGTTATAAAACAACAGATGTTTACACCCGTATATCCATGGCCCAGTTTAGTACTGGCACAGATTTCTCTTCAAACAATGGGATCGAGAACATGCTTTAGCACTTATGCTACTAATTCCTACTTAGAAGAAGGAAAGGTTAGTGTCACAGCAATATGAATTATTCTTATCTGACTTCATAAAAGTAAATTGGTTATACCATTTTACTAAAGCTGCAAAGTGGTAGATCCTAAGGAAAATTGAAACATCATAGGAATCGACGAAAATTTATATTTTGTTTTAACAATGTTTGGGTTTTTAGGCAAAAGTTGATGATCATTGTCCACTAGTCTTGAAACTAGCTGGTTTGGATACAAAAGTACCAATGAAACAGTAAGAATGCATGCAATGAATTATATATATATATATGTCTCACATATCTCATATGTAGAATCTACTGGTCGTCTTTTACCAAACACATAGCTGTAATTCTAATAGCCTAATGCCCGGGCAGTCTTAATATTTGACAAAACATCGCCGAACTTTTTTAGAATGCTTGGAAAAAGGAAGCTTAAGACATCCTTCACACAAGAAATTGAAGAGACTTATGGTTTAGGCCCTAATGGGAGATGAACCCAGGTGTTATTTTTTAAAACCACCAGCCTATCTCTGCCGACCTGACGTCTCTTAGAAGGACAGAAAGTCTATTTCTGTCTTTTTTAGAATAATGTTCTTATTACAAGCTGAAAGAGACCAATCCTCACCATATTTATAAAGTGGGCAATCGTTTTTATTGCTTTTAGGCTGAAGGTATATATGTAGAATCTGTTGGTCACTTTTCTCCCCAGCAGATTTGTCCCATGCAGTCTAATAGCCACAATGGATCTACCTAACTCTAGATAGGATAAGAGCTTTTTTTTATATTACAGCTTGTAACTGTACTTAAAGCCGGACATCCAAACTATAATTGAGTGATGTTTTATACCTAGCCTAATAGTACATTTTATGGTCATTCCCTAGCCTAAGGGATCCTTGCACGACCTGACCACGAGAGAAGGACAATAAAAGCTACATTACAAGGTTTTCGTACAATTATACCTGTACTTTTTAGATATGATTTTTGAGCATATGATAAACCCATCCTCACCAGGTCTTAGGCCAAGTGGGCAATCGTTTTTATTGTTCTTTTACTGTAAGTTTACAATTTCTGTGTTTGGGTGTCACTGTACTCACGTGATTACTGTGGCTCGATGGAAAATGGAAAGGAAGAACTACTCCAATGTTAAGAGGGCATTGTGGCTGAGAAAGAGATCACACTATGTGTCTGGTAAAAGTGACCTGTAGACTCTAAGATGGTAAGGCACTGTGCCAAGAGGGCACTAGTGCCAGGATGATCTCATGGCTCTGCAACTACTGGTTACAGGTGGGCACATTTGTGGCTGGAGAGCATGTCAGCAATTTTATTGTCCGTACCCCTTTATATGCTGGATAGTCCAGTTATAGTCCTGGAGATCCAAACACCACCTCATCAGTCTCTTGTTTTGGTTTCTAAATTTGGTGAGATACTTGAGGGGATTGTGGTCCACAAGGACGGTCAGCGGGAATTGGTGGTCCACATGATAGGACTCAAAATGCTTAATTGCCAAGACCAGCCCCAGCAGCTCCTTCTCGATTGTGCTATACCTTGTCTGGGCTGGGTTTAGCTTCTTGGAGTAGTAGGTGACAGGATGGCGTATCTGGTCCTTTTCCTGGAACAGGACTGCCCCTACTCCGACGTCACTGGCATCCATGGTGAGGTAGAAGGGTCTATCATAGTCTGGTGTCCTGAGCACCGGCTTGCTGATGAGGGCTTCTTTGAGGCTGTCATAGGCTTTCTTGCACTCAGGCATGCAACAGAATTCCTGGCTGCCCCGAAACAGCTGAGTGATGGGGGCCGCCGCCTCTGAGAGGTTCGGGATAAATTGTCTGAAATACTGGACCATTCCCAAGAACCTCTGTGCATCCCATTTCGAGGTTGGATATGGCATCTCTCTGATGGCCTGGATGTTGGTGTCCTTTGTCTCAGGTTTCCGTTCCCTACGATGTGGCCTAAGTAGGTAATTTCTGCCACACCAAAATGGCACTTCTTCAGATTCACTACGAGGTTGGCCCTGCGTAGTGCTTCTAGGACTTGCTCCAGTACTTGCTGGTGCTCTTCCCAGGTCCGAGCAAAGATGATGATATCAAAAAGGTACACCACACAGTTGGGAATGCCAGCCAGGACCTCATTCATGAGCTGCTGGAAACAACTGGGCACATTCTTGAGTCTGAACGGCATGACCCTGCACTGGTAAGTGACCTGAAGGTGTTGTGAAGGTGGTGAGGGGTCTCGACTCTGGGATGAGCAACACTTGCCAACAGCCCTTTTCTAAGTCGTTCTTGCTGAGGAAAGGGGCTTGGCCAATGCTGTCCAGACATACCTCTATGAGTGGCAGGGGATAAGGTTCAGGCTTGGTCACCGTGTTCAGTTTCCTGAAGTTGATGCATAGCCTATCCCCAACCCCCTCCTTGGGGCCAGCACCACTGGCGAGGACCAGCAACTTCGGTTCTTCTCTATTAATCCTAGGTCCAGCTGGAGTTGCACCTGAGCTCTTATTCTCTTGGCCCGCTGAGGGTTTACCTGATAATAGGCTTGCGCGATTGGCCGGGCAGAGTCTCCAGGTGGATGGTGTGCTCCACCATGGAGGTGCAACCCAGCTCATCCCTGACAGAGAGGAGTCCAAACATCCTTGCGCCGGTTTTCATCCAGGCCAGGGATAATGACAGTGAGGTTAGCCAGCACTTAGGAGTTGGTCTCAGGCAGAGGGACTCTCTCGACCAGCCCTATGGTGATTCCTGCTGCTGGGAGCTCTAGGGGGTTTCCTGGGGTTCTCCTCGCTCCTTGAAGGGCTTCAGGAGGTTAATATGGAGCCACTTGGCCCTCCTCTTGCCGCAGTCCACCAGGTAGTTTAGCTGTCCCTCTTGGCTAGTATCCGGTGAGGTCCTGTAAACTGGGTCTCCAGGGTGCCCAGGCGCAGCACTAGGACCTGGTCTCCTACCTCGAAACTGCGAGACCTGGCCTCCTTGTCCACTTGGATCTTTACCTGCTCTTGGGAGGCTGCCTCATGCACTTGAGCGATGGCCCAGGCGACCCTGAGGATCCGCTGTATGTGGGGAAGATTCTCTGCCCATGCGGCTTTCTCCGGCTCTGCCCAGGCCTCATACAAGATGTCCAGGGGACCCCTGGTGGAGTGGGCAAACAAAAGCTCAAATGGACTGTACCCTAGGGTCTCTGGTGGTGCCTGGCAGATGGCAAACAAGGCGTAGGGCAGATTATCTTCCCAGCTTGACCTGTTCTCCTCTGCTAAGAGGGAGAGAGTGGTTCCGAGAGTCTGATGGAAATGCTCGATTATCCCTTGGCTCTTGGGGTGATATGGTGTGAGTGAAGATGGGTGACCCCATGGGTAGTCATGGCATCTCGAAACTCCCTCGACATAAAGTGCCGACCTTCATTGCTCTGGACCATGGCCGGGAACCCGAACTGGCAGAAGAACCAGATCAAAGCCCTGACAGTATTCTTCGAGCTTGTGCTGTGCACTGGGAATGCTTCTGGATACTGGGTGAACTGGTTGATAATGGAGAGGACATGAGTGTTCCCAGTTTTCGTCTTCTTTCGCCCCTCTCGGGGTGTAGAAGTCTATCACCACATCTTGGAAGGGGACACCGATGGAGGTTATGTTCTGTAGCAGGGCCTTGGGAACCACTTTGTTTGGTTTTCCCGCAATTTGGCATGAGGGGCAGGAGGCGACATAGGTCTTCACAGATCTCCGCCATCCTGGCCAATAAAACCTCCCCTCCAGCAATTTAGCGGTGTGGTTGACTCTGAAGTGGCCTCCCAGCCAGTCCGTCATGTGCCAGTTGGAGCACTTGGACCTGCAGTTTCCTAGGCCCGACCACCACTTGGTGGATGACGTCTGCTGGCTCTTCCATTCCCTGAGAAACTTGGAAGAGGATGCCATCTTTGAGTAGGTAGCCTTCTTTTGTCAGGTCCCTAAGTTGCTCCTCCTGGGTGAATGTCCCTTCTCATAAGGGTAGGAGCTCGTCATCCCCATGCTGACCAGCTATGAGTTGTGACTCTTCAATTCTGGCACCTTGGCAGCCGCTCCAGTGATCATTAGGGTGCTCACCCCGGGAGTGGAATTTTTATCCTCCTCTGATAGGGATGCCTCCTGCAAACAGGGGATGCTACCCAGCTCTGTTTGGTGTGGGGGCCCTCCTCATAGCATGGCGGTGGAGAGGCGATTTGTCGTCAGCAGGTGAGGTCATGCAGCGTAAGGGCACGGCTTGGGGAGACGCCACATTAGATCCCTCCCAATCAAGAGGTTGCAGCCCTCCTTTATGGAACCAACCACCCCTAGTCGATGCTCTCTGGGGCCCCATGGGGTGTTCTACTGGAGCTGCACAGTGGGAATGTCGGCTGATTTCCCCTCAACCCATCCTATAGTCCAGTGCTCATCTTCCCATATGTCTGCGCCAACCTGGTACCTGAAGATCGGCAATGAGACTGACATCTGCTCCTGTATCCAGCAGGGAGAGCATTTCCTTTGGAGGCTGGGAGCTGTCACTGGCGGAGACGGAGAAACCCCCTGAAGTTGGCCCACTCCCGTGGATGTTGGGCGCAGGCAATGAGGCCCACAGTCTTTACGTGATACTTTGGGCATGTAGGGGATCAGGCATTCCAATGGCCGGGGTGGCCACAATCCTTACAGGAACCCCTTTGAGGTGCCGAGCTTCCTGCCATGGCGAGGGGTTTTGAGGCTGGTTGGGAAATGGATGGAGGAGCTGTCTTGTTGCTTTTGAGCGGCAACTTGCTGGTGCCGAGCTTGTACCTGCACTCAGCTTCAGCGTGCCCCACCCTCTTACAGTAGGTGCACATAGGTTTGCTCAGCAGTCCATTCTTCGGGCGAGTTGAGCCTGAGAGGTAACCAGGTGGCACTATGCGCAGCTGAGATGTGCTGTGGGACTGGTTGAAGGTTTCCCATGAATCGGCCCTGCAGCAGGCTTCCACAAGGGTGGTGGGCTGCTTATCATTGAGATATACAGCAAGGGACCCAGGCACACATTGGTAAAGGTCCTCCAGCATGGTCCGATTAAAGAGGTCCTCAAACATAGTGCAAGACAAGGAGTTCAAACCAGCTGGTACCAGACTGGGTCTTGTGACAGGCCCATTCAGTCCAGGACCAGCCGACTTCCTTAGCAAGACCTCGGAACTGCTGTCTCCATTTCTCTGGGGATATTTCGTAGGCCTTCATGATGACTCTACGCACTTCAACCATGTTGCCTCTCTGGCTCTTCTCCAGTGAGCGAAGGACTGCCTTAGCTTTTCCCTCCATGTGCTTGGCTAGTACTAAGGCCCTCTCTGTCTTGATGGTGCTGTAGTTATCGAAGAGTGCCTCGATTTCCTCCAGCCATGCTTCTGGCTCGTCCTCAGTCCACTTTGGGATGAGGGAATTAATGCTCGAGATTGGAGCATTCGGGGCAGCAGTTGTGGGGCTGGAAGCTTGCTGTCTAGCCATAGCTTCAGCATTTTCCTTTTTTGCTCTTTCCAGCTTGAGCTCCTTTTCTCTTTGAAGGCTAACTCATGCTGCCTTCTCCTGTCTTCTCTTTCATCTCCCAGCTGCTTCTGCTCGGCTTCATATGCCCTCCGTTTTTCTTTATACCTCCTCTGTTTGGCCTCATAATTCCTCTGTTCGAGTCTTTCTTCCTTCTCTCGCTTGGCCAAGTCATCCATCTGCTCCTTGTCCCACGTGGTGAGGTCCAATCCGGTGAGACCTGCTGCTGTCCCCAGCTCCATGCAGGCTTTATAATTCTCTGATGCCATGGTTCTGGTGGGGAAGGGCGTCTATCCGGGTCGACTGAACGTACTTGGGCAGCAAGGAAGTGTCCCTCAGATTTAGGGTGACTCTTCAGGGATGTGGCACCTTTTCAATAAGGTGGCACTGTGGTTGGGTGTGCCATGTAAAGGTCACACTGGTGGCACTCAGTATCCTCAGGTACTGGTGTAGGTTAGGTACCAAAAGGACTTTTCTTTTTTCTTCTAGTTTGTTTGCTTGGTGGCAATAAGGTGCCAGAGTGTTCCTAGGAACCCTTTATTTGTAACAAATCAGTGAGAGAGAAAGGGAAGGTAAGGGAGGGAGAGAGATGTAAGCTATTTGGTTGATGACAGTGCTTCAGATTAGTGGCATTGTGGAAGGAAAATTGAATTGTGGTTGCTTTTGAGGCCCTCATGAGTGTCTGGTTCCAGTACCCGCTGTGCTACAACCCCTTCTCATGCAGAGGGGAAAGGCTGCCTTCTGCTTTAAAAGTCTGACCGACAGTTTCTAATTGTAATTAAAAGACTCATCAATTTGTGGGACAGAGGTGAGTTACAGTTAAATTTTCTAACTGTAATTAATCTTAACTTGTCCAGAGAGAGAGAGAGAGAGAGAGAGAGAGAGAGAGAGAGAGAGAGAGAGAGAGAGAGAGAGAGAGAGAGAGAGAGAGATATTCAGCCAGCCAATTTGTGCTGCCTGAGAAAATTTAAGTAAAATTTTTATAACTGCACACTGGCAGGGTTCTTATTGGAAGATACGTCTTCTTGGGCTCTCTTAGGGGATTGGGTTAGCAATCGTAACTTTCCTGGTAGCCCGAGTCATACGTCTTACTCTGAGGAGTTATGATTAAAATTATAAGTTCTTTTTCTTTATATGATTTCTTACACCAGTGAATTTGTATAGGAACTTGTTATACTGTATATTTCCTAACTAAGACCTATCATTCCCTGACTAAATTATATCTTGTTTTTATCTATTGTATGGAACCCTATCCGAGTTTCTATCTGTCGCAGTTTATGTCTGGCTAAGATTTTGAGAGGTGGGTTACTACGCACAACAAAGTAGTCCCAAAATGGCAATGAGGCAGAGGCTAAAGGTGACTGGTGCTACAAACCAATCACACAAACAATAACAACAAAGGTTTTAAGATGGCAGATGGACATGGGGAGCTGTCAACTAGGGCTCTCAAAATGTTGGACGAATCCCATTAGCACAAAGCAAATTCAAAACAAATGTGGCTGAGCGGCAGTCTCAGCGGATGAATACACGATGTCTTGAGGTGCATTTGTCTACAACTGAATCACTCAAAGCACTCAAATTCCTCTCACAAAATGAATGAAGCAAATGCAGGAATACAGATTTACTCTAAATACACCAACAATGCAAAGGATTTTACATTAATGAGATGGAAAACGAAATTACTTTGAACTATGCTTTTTTTTTTTTTTTCTCACGGAATTAATGCCGTCTGCTTATGCAGTGGCCACTAGCAAGACAAGGAAATGGATTCGTGACGTCCTGACGGAACTACATTTACTTTATTTAAAAAAAAAATGCAAATTATTAAGAAAGTAACTATTGCTGTTCGTTTGCTCTATTAATGACATGGGATTTTGAGATGCTTCCTGCTATCTGAACACTTATTAACTCCATTATGCTCGATCGGACCTCTCCGTAGGGGTACGTGGTTAATGCTTTTGAAATTCAACGAACTCCGCAAATTTTGTTCCCTACCTACGAGAGACATGTTAGGCACACTTTCTCCGTTCTTTGTCGTGCTCTAGTTAACTCATTCAAAAATCAATATCATGCATTAATCCCTGGCCGGGGAAAATAGCAAAATATTAATAATGACACGTTAACTCTGCCAATGACCATCGCTGGAATGAAGAACCCACGGTATCTGAATGCGGCAAAAGTGCTTCTTTTCAGGTTATGTAAATTGTTAATTATAACTGCTCTCAATGCACACTTTCCTAACTATGCTAATTTCTTAATTATAAACTGGTATTCTTATTATTATTATGCCTTGTCCTGTCCCCTTGTTTAGAAGAATAGCATGAAATTAAATATCTGACTTTTCTCTTTGGAATTAATGTGTAATTAATTTTTACTCAAGATTCTTTTCTCTAAATTAATTAGATCCTAGGCTAGATTGCCAATGTTATGTGTGGGGTTTGGCTGATGAGTTTATTGATTAATTAATGCAATTTATGGGGCCCTGCATCGCCAAGGAGACACGTAACCTGTCAATTAAAGTTACAGTTAACCTCAAAGACAGAAAATTACTTAATTAAATGAGGTTGCCAGTCGGGGAAAAATAATATATGGGATAACAGATTACTCTGCAACAAATGGATTACATCAAACCCCTTAATTCCCAATTGGTCCTGACAAAGAAAGAATGTGCGGTTATAGCAAGGAAATTACATGAACTTTCACCCACGTCGGACACATTCAAGTTTCCCCTTGCTTCAAGTAAAGTTATAAAACAACGGATGTCTGTATTATTGTATATCGTACACAATTTAGTACTGGTACAGGCTATTTCTCTTCCGAACAATGGGATCAAGACACAGGGCTGCCTGAAATTTACTTACTTAGCCTTCCCTAATTCCTACTTACTGCACGGGAATAGTAGTATCGCTAAGCAATATTAATTATTCTTACACTAGACTTCATAAAAGTAAATTGGTTATACCATGTTCTCGTAGATGGTGGCGAAGTGGTGAAACAAAGGAAAATTGAAATCAGGAAGAGATACTAGCAAGTCGACGAAAATTTGCAAATTTCAAACTTACCGTTGATGTGGGTTGCTTGCTCATGCAACTGACAATCAGAAGTCTTGAAACTAGCCGGTTCGGCTCACTAGTACCAATGAAACAGTGAGAGGGCAAGCACAAAGAATTAGTTACACACAATGCATGTGTCTCGAGTGATCTCAAGGCTCTCTCTGACCCGTATCCAGTCAAACATGGCGGCTGTAGCGCCAGTATGCCTATGCTTTGGGCAGTCTGAAAATTTGACAAAACATCGCCAAACATAGAATAGGGAAAAAGGAAGCTTAAGACCACCTTCACTAGAGGTTACTTGGTGAAAACCCTCCTTTTGGGTTTAGGCCCCTAATGCTAATTATTCCTGCTAAAGACGTTATTTTTTTTTTTTTTTTAAAAGACTCAGCCTATCTCTGCCCGTGAAGCGTCCTTAGCATAGACAGAGACGTCTTTCTGTCTTTGTTAGAATAATATTCTTATATATATATATATATATATATATATATATATATATATATATATATATACATATATATATATATATATATATATATATATATATATACATATATATATATATATATATATATATATATATATATATATATATATATATATATATATATATATATATATATATATATATATATATATATACATATATATATATATATATATATATATATATATATATATATATATATATATATATATATATATATATATATATGTGTGTGTGTGTGTGTGTGTGTGTGTGTGTGTGTGCGCACATACAAGAGTATAAGATTTAAGAGAAAATTTAACATAATTATAAAAAAATCGAATTCATGACGTCCATAAAACTTACTCACAGCACATTTCACAGTGCACTGAGAACTTGGGAAAAAATTAGCAGCTGATTTTGTGGCATCATAATGTGTTTCACAAAAATTCAACATTTATTACTTGATTGAGTTCTTTGAAGTATTGCTTTTCACATCGTCTCGCAATATCTATTGTTGGCAACAAAGACGGCCAATGTGGTGGAATTACTTTTCCCAACAGTTTTCTCATTTATCTTGTAAGATGTCTTTTCTTTGTCGGGAAGCAGAAGAGTTTGGTCGAAGTTCATTACCAAGAAGCCACGATTACACTGTAATTAACTCGGACCAAATTATGCTATATCCTAGCCGAAAGTAATAATCATAGAAGTGATTAAAATGAAGAAAAATCATATTCCTATTTTCGCCCATTTATAACAATAAATAAACTTTACACTGTTGAATTTTCATCCTGAACAGCTTGACTGCCAGTTAATAAATATATATGATGAGCCACTGGATAACCACCTGACAAACATAACAGCCGCCTGGATACCCAGGAAATTCAATAAGCGTGGCGTAACCAACTTCATTACTAACACATTCAGCTTTAAAACGAACTTACTTGATGAATGTTAGAGATTTCACCTCATGAATAATAAATTGCGTTTGGCATTCAAGTAAACCCTTTTTTTCTACCTGCCCATCAATTCCATTTCCAGTCCAAATTGGATTAACAGCTGCCGAATCGCATTTCTTTGAGACTACTCTGATCGGGGACACCACCGAAAGGGTTTTGCTCGACCCGAAAACTTTTAGACTACTCAGTTTTGTATTTTAGCTAAATACTTGAAAGCTTCAACAGATTCAGTGATATAGAGAAGTTCCCAGCCTAGACATACGAGCTTATTTGGGAAGCAAAATTTTCACGAAATGAGAATTTTCGTGAGAAATGAACAAATTAGGGAAATTACGTTGTACGAAAATAATCAGAGAAAAGTCAGAATGGAGAGTATGGCTTCTGCGATACTTGTTCTTTAAACATTACTGAACTACGAGCAGAAAGAGATTACACTTTAAGACCATTTGAAAGGCTGCCAGGAAGGGATAACCTTCTTCAATACATAATTCCTGGAAATGTCCATAAAACTACCGCATGAGGTAGATCAAATCTGTAAACAAAGCGACGTAAACCATTTTATAAAACAAAAACAAAAACAAAATCTATTTAATAAATTCACTCATATTTCCCTTTCCCACAAAGTATAAAAAAAATAATAGTCAGCTTGGCAGGGCCTGCTTAGCCTGGCCTTAGCCAATAAAATTTTCAAGAGATCACATAGTGATGCTGGAATATAATGGGCAACAGTCACATTACATTAAACATTCTATAGTATCTGGGAATTGCACTGTTCCTCAGGATCTGGAACCTCCATAAGGTCTTCATTCAATTGACTTCATTCTGAGTCATCATTACAAAATTACTGTTCCGACTGCCTGTTTCACAAGAAAATTTTTTTTTTAAAGCGTTATTATTCACTCGCATTTTTACGCACAAAAAAAATTAACAGGGAAAATTTACAATTAGCTACAGCATAATGTGCTAGTATCTAATCTTCCTCCGAAGATATGTGTCATTATAGGCGTCAGCAGCAACATATTCTCTATACCGTTGGGCTTCCGAATTGAGGCTGTACCGTTATTATGTATATT
The DNA here is from genome assembly GCF_040412425.1 of Macrobrachium rosenbergii. Classification (NCBI taxonomy): domain Eukaryota; kingdom Metazoa; phylum Arthropoda; class Malacostraca; order Decapoda; family Palaemonidae; genus Macrobrachium; species Macrobrachium rosenbergii. The sequence goes on from NC_089791.1 coordinate 6,234,150, forward strand.
GAGTCCAGACTGGACGTCACAAGCTTTTGGAATATCAAAAACTCTTCCAAGGACATTCGTCAAGAGGCAAGGGGAATGAGATTAAGAAATTCATCCCTTCTACACAACAATCAACCTATGGAAACACACACACACACACCCACACACACATATATATACATGAATAAATTATTGATATGATGTAAATTTCTTCCAGTTACTTTTTTTCTATTGTTGTTGCATATTAACAATAAGCTTAGCACACCGGTATCCATTCTACAGTAATTTAATTGTAAGTCTGCGTTATAATAAAAATGCCTTGCAAAATACTAACTCATTCATGTTAAAATCTCTTAACACACACATGTATATATATCTAATTACAAAAAAACAGTAACAAATTTTCGCACCAGTAAAGAATATTTTTTCTTGAACATTTTTCTTCAAGTGGTGCAGAGGTGGTGAAAAACATAACTCATTCCTAAAATACTAAAGAAAACACTCAACAAGAGCAACTTACTTTTAAGCAAGAGCAAAAAAAAAAAAAAAAAATGTGCGAGTACTCACAACCGGTTGATGTTAATCTCGATATCAGGGAAGTAGCGGAGGCCTAATCCGGAGCAGTTGGCATCCAGGTGGTGGCAAAGACATTCTGGTACTTCGTGGGAGCACTCGAAAGCTGGAAAGAGAAGACATTTATCTGACGTACTTTTACTATTTAGTAGGAAGGTTCTTCAAGTATGTGTGTATGTATGTATGTCTATATATATATATATATATATATATATATATATATATATATATATATATATATATATATATATATATATACTGTATTTATATATATACATATATATATGCATGTATATATATATGTATATATATATATATATATATATATATATATATATATATATATATATGTGTGTGTGTGTGTGTGTGTGTGTGTGTGTGTGTATATAACTGAATCACGAAAATATGGAACGTGATGAATATATAAATAAAGACAAAATCCACGAAGGTAACCGAAACACTAGAGTGCTGCGAGGCCTTTCGACTCTTCCGTCCTTTACTTAGCAGACTGAAGACATATAACAGTAAGTTTACAAAGAAAGCTCATATATATGACAGATGGGGGTTATAAAGGAAAAATATGTACCTGGAATCCAACACAATTGAAGAATTAGTAGAACTGCCAAAACAGGGTTAAATATTTAAGAGGTTTTACAAAGGATTAGGCTCAACCGTTCAGAAGCAGGAACAGGACAATTAAAAGATTATACAAGGGCGTGACTGTCCACCCAAAAAATATTAGTACAACAAAATAATTCTCTTTTTTGTAAACATTAATAATATTTGCAAGATGAACATTTTTACAAATAAAAAATTATATTAAACATACGGATACATATAAGGTAACTAATTTGTAATTAAGTCAGTGATTTTATCTTTTAGGTCATTCTTGAACATTTTTCTAATACAGAAGTCCAAATAATACATGCCAGGGCTAAGGTTAAAATTACAGCTGGAAGTAAGCTGGATAATATATATATATATACGGACTCCAATAGATTTCTTGAAGAGAAATCTTCCGATCTGGCAATCACTGAACTTTCAGTCCAATTCATCCTGTGAGAGTTTTTACTTAAATGAATGAATATAGCATTGGATGTTTGTCCAGTTTTGACTGAATACTTATGTTGCTTAATACGTACATCTAAATCTTTATAGTGGTATAGGTATGTTGACGATATTTTAGCTGTTTTGCCTGCTGGTATTGATGTACATGATTTACTTTCTAATTTTAATAACCAGTTACCATCCATTAAGTTTACTTTAGAATTAGAAAAAGACAAATGCCTCCCTTTCTTAGATTTTTTAATACATAGAGAACCATTTCAATGCAAATTCAGTATTTATAGGAAACCAACCAACAACTTAACTTATGTCCATTTTTATTCAGGCCATCACCTGAACATAAAAATATCAATTTTTTTTCTATGTTTTTACGAGCTTTGCGCATTGTCAGTTCCAAGTATTTGGATCAAGAAATTGAATACATAAGAAAAATAGGGACAGATTTATGTTATCCTTCACATATACTAGATATTTGTTATAACAAAGACCACAAAAAGTTTTATAGTGAAAGTAACATGGAGAAAGAAACCCCTAAGAACATTCTTAGCTTGCCTTATTTTAGTGATTTTGAAAACATAACATCATTGTTAAAACCTTTTAATGTCAACCTCGTTTTTTCCTATAATAACACACTCAAAAGAATGTTAATAAAAAATAGCCCTAAAGAAAACAACAACATAATATATAAAATTCCACGTTTGCATTGTCCCTCTTTTTATATTGGCCAATCTAGCAACGATTTAGATGTATGTATTAAGCAACATAAGTATTCAGTCAAAACTGGACAAACATCCAATGCTATATTCATTCATTTAAGTGAAAGCTCTCACAGAATAAAGTGGACTAAAAGTTCAGTGGTTGCCAAATCGAAAGATTTCTCTTCAAGAAATCTACTGGAGTCCGTTATTATTCAGCTTACTTCCAGCTGTAATTTTAACCTTAGCCCTGGCATGTATAATTTGGACCCCTGTATTAGAAAAATGTTCAAGAATGACCTAAAAGATAAAATCACTGACTTAATTACAAATTAGTTACCTTATTTTCTATGTGTCCGTGTGTTTAATATAATTTTTTATTTGTAAAAATATTCATCTGGCAAAAATTGTCGTTTACAAAAAAGAGAATTATTTTGTTGTACTAATATTTTTTGGGTGGACAGTCACGCCCTTGTATAATCTTTTAATTGTCCTGTCCCTGCTTCTGAACGGTTGATCCTAATCCTTTGTAAAACCTCTTAAATATTTAACCCTGTTTTGGCAATTCTACTAATTCTTCAGTTGTGTTGGATTCCAGGTACATATTTTTCCTTTATAATCCCCAGCCGTCATATATATGAGCTTTCTTTGTAAACTTACTGTTATATTTCTTCAGTCTGCTAAGTAAAGGACGAAAGAGTCGAAAGGCCTCGCAGCACTCCAGTGTTTCCCTTTCCTTCGTGGATTTTATCTTTATATATATATATATATATATATATATATATATATATATATATATATATATATATATATATATATATATATATATAGTATGCAGGTATCGTTGAATTCGATGGCTTTATGATTATTGATCAACTTTTTATTAGTTTCACAATACTTTCTAAATCTCCTACGCTCTTCCAAATGCTGATGATGGATAAAGAAACGAAGATTAACTTCTTTACTGGGAACACAACACCACAGCTGTTCTGTCACTTGTCGTGACCTCCATTATCTTTGCGTTCTGTTGTTTTATTACATGGTACGGACGGAGTTGTAGCTTCCATAAACATTAACAATACATTTAAATACAGTACAATAAAATAAAAAAATATGATTTTAATCGAATTTAATGTGCAAAAGTAACACATTACAATAAGATTTACAATAACCAAACATTTTTTAGGTGAACTACATATCGGGCGGGAATATCTTTTTAGTACAGCGTAGAGTAAAATAAAATCTGTGCACAGATGATGAACTTTGATGCTGTGTCTGAATGAGATCATCCAAATTTCAAAGTAATGCCTAAAACGAAAATGTAAAATGTCTGAGCATCTGCTTATGCGGGAGCTGGAATAATTCTTTAGTTTTGCCTTTTTGCATCTTTTCAAGCCAGTTGTACATAGATCTGCGCTTATGAAAGACTGTACCAAATGCAAAAGAAATTATTTTAACATGTGAGTGCGTGTGTGGAGGTGGGTGTTTGTGTGGACAGAAAGTAAAAGCCAAAGTTTTAGGCGAAGAGTTGCTCATCCACCAAGACAGTAAAAAGAGACAGTTCAGATGTATATTAAGGTCTTCCAAGAAAATACCGGTACGAGCGTGTGTGTATGAAGTAATGAATTATTCATGTTCTTCACCAGTGTAAATGAGGTCATAATAATGTAGTCATACAAAAACTGAATGGACAAAAACACATAATATAGCAGAAAGCATGATTACATAGTTATGTAATACATAAAATTAATAAATAAATACGCTAAATTAATCAAGGAAAGTATGATTTCTATGTACTCTAATGTCGGGAACTCAGCCAGTTTTCAGCAGCTATTATACAGATCAAGGTCTGAGAACAATGATTTTACAGCCGACACGAAGCAAAGAAGCTTTAATGAAAAGAAGCATTAAATGAGGGGATTTAAAAGGCCCCAATTACCCATAGCAAATGTCCTTTGAGCCGGCTGTGCGTCTCACCTCGAGTGACTGAAAGACGTCGGAACTTTTCAAAGCAATACAAGAGAATAAAGCCCCTTATATGAAAAAAGTTTGGCGCCCACATTAACATTTTTCAAAAAAGTTTCGATGTTTCCCATACAGGACGTGTAATGACTCGCAAATAACAAAATGTATCGTCCCATTTCGATAAAATTTTCATGTAACTCCAAGTTATGTGATATGCACTACATACCATTTAATCAGCAGCGTGAACGAAACAAGGTGATCCGGGCGAAAACTTCTGCTCCACTCCACAGTTTCCGAGTCAGGCCTACTAGTTTCTAAAAACATCGGCTGTCATTTATCATCATACATAAAAATAATACAAGACCTGGCCAAAATGCTTCATCATTATTACGGATCGCATGTTCACAAATGTTTTCATTTATCGGATTGATTCTTATCAACTCGAAGCGTGGCGCACGTCCTTTGTATATTTATCCCTGTCACTACTCATGAGTTGTGGAATTATAAGATGGATGGAACATGAATCGTACTTGGACGCCTAAAGGGAAGAGAATTTGATAAACAATGCACACGCATATATGTCATTCCCTTAGCTAACAGTTATTGTTACACAATAAACCCCAATTGAATAGATGTCAGTGCTATTGATATGAAGTACACTTAATGTAATCAAGCAGATATTTTCATTCAGAAGCTTCCCATAAAATCCATACTGGGATATCATGTCGATTGTAAGAACACAAATCTTTTCCATTCCTAGACTCTTTGTAAAGCTTAAAATGTAGTGGATGTTGTTATTTTAAACCGAACTTATGCTTTCACGCTCGGTAACTGGTGAAAGCTTGGAAGAGGCGGCTGCGGACTGCAAAAAATAAGAAGCTGAAATAATTATTTACCAATTCAAGATTTCAAAAGTGTTACGTTCCAAATAATTCAGATCTCCTCAGTAACACTGTACGTATTCTGTTGATCTGGAATTCCATCACAAGGCAACTCGAAGAAATTTTGCAGAGGCACGATGAAAAGTCATAATCGTGCCCTCAGATTTAAATGAAAAGTTGTTCGATTATTCCTGATGCATTACTCAGATATGCAAATCACTAGATAGTAAGGGAAAGGTATTAATTAATTCATACTTGATATAAAACACTCACACACACACACACACACATATATATATATATATATATATATATATATATATATATATATATATATATGTATATATGTATGTATGTATGTATTGCACATGAGGTATGTATGAGGTATAGAAGAGAAAGCGAGAGTGGAAGCCAAAAGTGTACTGTGTGAAAAAGCCAGTTGAAGGTAACTTTCTGAACAGAAATACAAGCGAAGTGTGGATGTTGATTGGAAATTAAAGAAACAAGTAAACAAGTAAAAAATGCGCCGAAGTTTCTTCGGTGCATAATCAAAGCCACCTAAAATAGACAAAACTTTCAGTGGTCTCGGTATAATACTGTATGAGCCGCGGCCCATAAAACTTTAACCATGGCCCGGTGGTGGCCTGTCCTATATAGTTGCCAGACCAACGATTATGGCTAACTTTAACCTTAAATAAAATAAAAACTACAGAGGCTAGAGGGATGCAATTTGGTATGCTTGATGAGGGGTGGGTGAATGATCAACATACCAATTTGCAACCCTCTAACCTCAGTAGTTTTTAAGATCTGAGGGCGGACAGACAAAACCGGCACAATAGTTTTCTTTTACAGAAAACTACAATGAACGAAGAAGGACTGAAAACGTTGGAAATGTGAAAATATGCAGAAGTATTTAATAGGTTAGTATCAAATGGTCAGGCAGTTTGGAGGGAATGGAGAACGCATAATATTAGGAGGAAAAGTAATAGATGCGGTATAAGAACTACTGAAAAGATAGGGCATCAATATGAATGAAGTGAGAACGTTCTAGTTAATAATGTGAATGGTACAGTGCGTGAGAGGGTTTGATGTACTGCTGATGAGCCTTCTCTGTGGTGTACGAAAATAATAATGTTGTGGAAGTTTTTTACATTTGAAGGATGAATGAGACATATACTGTATATATAGATATATCACAAATATTAAACCATAAATATCATTTAACATCCAATTCGCTCTACCTCAGAAGTAACTTACACTCAATGGGAATTATAATTGATAAATGCTGTCACCAGTGGGATTCAAATTGCTGCCTGGTTTAGAATCAATGACGTACAGTACATGACTTTTGACAACTGAGCCATGAAGGGAGTTGTAAGTTGATATCGATTCTGCTGTGCAAATGCCTGTTGATCGATATTAATCCACGGCGACTCTTAGTACAAACCTGAATTCGACAGACATATGTACATCAGAGTCGATATCAGCTGATACGTCTCTTCTTGGCTAAGTGACCAAAAGCCATGTACATCGTTGTTTCTAAACCAGGCAGCGGTTCGAATCACACCGATAACGATGCATATCAAATAAATATCCCCTTTAATTTGTTATTCATGAGGTATAGTGGAATGGATATTTAACAATATTGTGGCTTAAAATTTGTGAATATAAAAAATGTCACTGTGCACTTGATAAAATTCAAATATATGCACACATACACACACACATATATACATATAGTCCACGAAGCTAGCTGCTTCAACCCAGAACGTTAACATCTCCCGAAGATATCTCTCGAAGGTAATAAGGCATGTAATATATATATATATATATATATATATATATATATATATATATATATATATATATATATATATATATATATATATATATATATATATATATATATATATAAATATAAAATATATATATATATATATATATATATATATATATATATATATATATGTATGTATGTATACATATATATATGTATATATATATTATGTATATGTTGCAATGGATGGAACCTTTTCCAAGCCACTCACCAGTTTTTTTACATCTGTAATGTAACTGAGAAAGAAATAAAATTAATTTCAATTGTTTAATTACTAGAACTGTGGTTTCCACTTGCCCCTTCATGGACTCTCTCCTTCATTCCCCAAAATGGTTAAGCCTAACCTGTCTCTCTGTTCAAAATGACTGCCTGAGGCCTTGTTCCAGATGCCTTCCTCAGTGGTGCCAGACAACAGGCAAGGGAGGGGCCAAAAAAGAGAAAGTTGGCGCCCCACCCTACCCTAAACCCCTTCACGAGGGTTAACTGATGCCATGCGACCTATATAGAAAGCGTGACAAAGACTGACCTTTGCGCCACCTAGCCAGACGTAATCTCCAAAGGTTATTTATAGACGATGCAATGGAAATTGAGAGAGAAGAGCTCCGAACGCCACCAAGGACAGATGTCCTTAACCTTGCCTGTCCCTTGAACGTTCCATGTGTTCGACCCTGAGGCTCAAACCAGTATACTTTTGTAGTGGCATTTTAATTCCCTCCTCCAACACCAGCTCCCTATTGAACGCGGACACCATCATCTTGACGAAGGTAATGCACAGGAATAAGGTTCCTTAGCCAGTCACGATTCCTGTTATTTCTCTGTCTGATTTTTCACTTATTTTTCCATTGTGTGATCACCTTCAGTAATTTGTGTTAAGCTGAGTTATCTGCCACCATCTGCGCATATCCCGGTCCTCTTTGAGCATCTTATTATTCTTGCAAGTAACTGTCTTGCATATTTTTGCAGATAGGCCTCGACTGTGGAATCTCTTGGCTCTGTCCATGTGCAGTTCCCCTTCTACCCCCCACTGCGATGTTTCCTGTTATGAAGATATCTTTGGCGTAGAATATTTATTCTGTGTAGGATTCAGTCATTTAGCAGGCCTTTATTATTACCTGCCCAGTTATTCGTCATTCTTCTGACCTGTGTTTGTTATGTAAATATAATTAGTTAAGAGAACTCCTGAGTTTACGTAATTTTCCCTCCCACGAAGAAGGCCCTAAGCTAAAGATTTCCCTTGTTTGTCTATGAATTGTCCTAATATTGAGTCAGATGTGTAATAAATAAAAGGAACTCCCTGCATTCATCCGTTGCCACCCAGAATCAAGTTAAGTATCCCTTGACATTCATAGAAATATATATATATATATATATATATATATATATATATATATATATATATATATATATATATATATATATACTTGGAAATGAACACAAAGAAAAGTGTTTCACAAAAATAAATTTCTGGCTCACAACGGAACCAAACCCCGTTCTTCTGAATGAGAGTACAGGTCATTAACAATTCGAACTCAGTTGCCTAATGTTTATTTATTTCCTTTTCACCTATGTTTTGCTTTATTTTTAGTCACTTTTACCACCAATTTAGTAGGTGTCCTGTGTTTTCATGGTGTCTTTTTTTCTTATTCTGTATCTTTTTATTGTTCATATATTTGTAAAGTCTTTATATCATTTTAGAAAAAAAATATATACGATTATTTATGTTACTTTATTACCTGCTTTCAGCCTTGAAAATGCATAATTTGATGTGAAACGTCGGCTTCTGAATAAATGAAATGTAATCAAACACCTTTCCTGAAAACATGAATTGCGTGTGTATATGAAAAGCTCATAGGTCATAGATATTTTATGAATTACAACACACAGTAGATATTTGATCAGTAAGTGTGGCTAAATGCATTGTGAAGAACCTCGAGAGAATACTTAGCTGGTGTTTGGCGCCCATCCCGATTAGGGAAACTGTGTGCATGTCAAATGCATCAGATATCCTTGAGTTGTGAGAACATCCCAGCCTGGTGACGAGACTTTATGAGTTTGTTCGCCGGAAATGTCTGGGTTCCGGAGAATTCGTTCATATGTGTGTTTTTTTGGGGCGGAGCCACAGGGTGTGAAGTTATTAGTTATCATACAAATTGTCATTCGAAGATCAACACCGAAAATTGATAAAGCCTTTGGTGAAGGCTCTGGTGGATCGAGACCTGTCGATTAAGAATGTGAACATTGCTGTTTGGAGGTAGGAAACATTTTAGATTTCCCAAACTGTAGATTGTTCTTTCTATTTAACATATATCTCACTTTGTCAGGCATTTTTTACATTGTGTGTACTTTATAAGTAACATGGGAGGAATTCCCATTTCTTTGTTTTTATACATTTTTTTAACAAGGGTTTTATTTGACTTCTTCAGAGGTTTTGCTGAGGAAGAGGCACAAGATGTACTCATTTGGGAATATACTGGACTTTGGCTTATTTTGATCTATTGTGGGAGAATTATTTAGAGAGAATAATTAGTTGAATATGGTGGACCTTGATATATTTGATCATTTGGTAAACATTAGCATTCCATTTTATTTCATATCTTGTTTCTTGCAATCCAGTTATGTTACATTTTTGTAAAATAAATTATTATGGGTAACGCTTGTTTTGCTGTAGACCTGAGAGAGCGAGAGAGAGAGAGAGAGAGAGAGAGAGAGAGAGAGAGAGAGAGAGAGAGAGAAATGCGTTTGAGTATGTACAAATGTACAACATCAGTAGCCACTCTGATGCGGTCACTATCAGGCTACCAATGGATGGGACTTCTTGACTTTTAGCACACGTAAGCAATGGGATTAACTCTTTGTAGGGTAACAGTATTTTTGGCGGCAGTGGTAACACACTTGGGTATATTATAGTGGTTAGGTACACTTCCAAAGAGACGTATCTTACGAGGAAATTGAGATTGTTAGGTATTAGGGTGTGCCTTTTCAATGGTATACATGCCTCTTTGCTTACTAAGGGAATTTCTACTCTCAGATGTGCGGACACTGTTGATCGAGTCAGTTGCATGGGGACTTGCGGTGCAAGTGCAAAGTGAGTGCATTTGAAAGATCGGAAATGTTCTTTTTTTCAGGTTAACTGCGTATCTTGTTGCCACTGTTGTGAGAGGGGGTTATGTGAGTGTTACTGTGTTTTTTTTTTTGTTAGTTACTTGTAATTGGGGCTAATTAAGGGAGAGTTCTGTTGTTTTGTGTGGTTACGTCAGGAAGATGGTGGGTGGAGCTTTCATTAGTGAACGGTTACGATTTTATGACTTCATTCAGAGCGCATGACACTGTTATCCCAGTCTCTCTGTGAGCCCATCTTCTTTGTGGGTGGACTGACGTATTTCGAGTGTTCGGGAAAATTTCTGGTAATCGATGGCAGCAGCGTTTAGAATTTTTTTTTTCTTAATTGTTCGCATCTGCGGTTAGGGTTACTTCATTGTTTGCTTTTGCATTAGTGTTGTGGGTTTGCTGAATTTTTAACAAGTTTTTTTTCCTCCTTTCTCTTTCTACCTTTGGGGAGTTATATGAAGTGGAGATCAGGTTAGGTACTTGGAACTTGGAGGATTACCCGTTAGGATACTATGATAGGGGCTAACGGAGATAAAGATAAGGTGAAAATGTTGCACAAATTTACATCTGTAAACGCAAGAATTCAGCCTTTTCCAGGGCTGGTTGATGGCGTTCTTTCAGTTCCACTCGAAATTTTTATAGAGGGGGTTGTCAAATTTTTTAATCATCAAGAAAATAATGGATGGGGTTGAAGCTTTCAATGAAGCAAAAAGGCTTCCTTAGTTTAGATGAAGGGGATATTGGACAGTGTTGCTAGAGTCATCACTTTTTGAAGTGTAGGGCCTGGGACGATCTTAAGGATTTTTTTAGAGCGTCGTATGGAACAGCTGGGGCCGGTGATGCAGCTCGAGACCTCAGGTCTCCTTTCAAGGTCCATAAAGGCCATGATTCCCTGGTCACATTTAGTGCCAGATGTTTTGATGCTGCAAGGGATTTTTCGGAGAAGTGGAGAAACTCTGGTTTGGTAAATGGAGACTCTATTATGATAGAGATCTTGAGAAACTATTGCAATAAGCATGGATTCTGAATGACATTCCTGATGCTATCATACATAGTTTTGACAAGGAGATAGAAAGGAGGTCGGATGAGACTTGCTGTTCTCTCAAATTCGTAAGCACATGTTGAAATGTCCTACAGTAGATAACTTCTTTTGGGACGGGGTGCCGAAATCTTCCGGGGCTATTCTGAAGCATCATACACAGAGTAATTCTCATTTCACAATTATGAGGTTATGTGCCAAGACAGAGGATGATAAGTCTTCTGCGAGTTCAGGATCTCAGGGGCATTGTTATAATTGTAATAGGTAGGGCCATACTACGAAGTTTAGTTGGGTAAAATATTGTGGCGCCTGAAAGTCTGCATATCACAGTTGGCGGTTTTGCCCACTTCTTAAACAGAATGAGTCTAGAAGCACACCTCAGAGCACTGGTTTGGCAGGTAGGGGAACTCCTTGAGGGGGTTTTTCGGGAGCCTCTACGGGCTGACAGAATTTCTGGAGGACCGAGCAGCAGAAGGGGAAGAGATAGAAGGGGTTGTTTCTTGTGATATAGGACTTCTGGGTGGGCCCTCAGAGCCGAAGCCAATGGTAAAAGGGTCTGTGTGTGGGGTTGATCAGAATATCTTTATAGATACAGATGCCTCTAATAATTCTTTGAGGCCTGCTAAAGAGACAGTGTGTGATGTTCAAGCAGATAGGTTACGGGTTTTGGGCTATGTAAATGTGTGTTTATCTCTTGGGGGTAGAACTTTTACAGAACCATTTTTGGATATATGAGGGGCTGCTTTGAGGAATAAATTGTCATTGGGTCATCCAACGTGTCGGTGACAAAAAATTTCGATTCATACAGGGGTATGTAGTATAACTCTTGGAGTACCTGGTGTTTTTGTATCTTACGAGGAAATGGATATAAGTAGAGTGGGTGATGATAATGGACTGGGTGTACATGAGAGTTTGAGGGGCGATTCTGAACATGTTTCTGTGGGTAGGAAGTGTTATAAGGGGGTTTTGTCAGATGATGTGGTTCTAAGTCCTGGTTTGGTTTCTATGGTGAAAGTTTGAGTGAAAGGTTGCATAAGCCCAAATAGGTGTGTGTGTGTGGATAAGTGCAGCAAAAAGCTGAAGGGGGTAGTGTGTACGGTTTCTATAAGCAATGTTCTGAGTTTAGGGGATACTTGGGTGGAGTTGCTAAACTGAAATGATTCAGTTCAGAACTATCAGAGGGTACTTACTCAGTCGTTTTTGTTGACTGGGTTGATGAAGATAATTCAGTTGCTATTGTTGGGGACATGTTTGGATTTTCAGAAGCAGGTTTACAGGCTATGAGGCAGGTTTTTAAGGATCCTTTAGCCAATGCTGATTTTAAAGAATATATTGAGGGTGTTGAAGATGTTCTGGCCGAGTTTGCGGACATAGTTGCACTTAAAGGGGATAAGTTAGGGTTAACAAATGTGTTAGAACACAGCGTTCATTTAGAGGATAAGAGTGAGCCTATTTTTGTCCCTTCATATTGGATTCCTTTAAGATTAGAGAACAGGTAGAGCAAGAGGTTAATAAGTGGGAGGAGGAAGGCATTGTTAGGCCCAGTTCCTCGCCTTTTAATTTCCTGATGTTAGCAGTGCATAAGAAGAATGGTTCAGTCTGAGTTTGTGTGGACTTTAGGAAGTTGAACGAGGAAACCATTCCTGATCATTACCCTGTGGCATGTTGGCTAGATTTATTTGTTGAGATTGGGTGCAAGAATATTTATTCTTCAATTGAGCTGATGCAAGGGTACTTGCAAATATCGCTTAGCAAAGAGAGTTGCAAGTATACGGCATTTTCTTTGCCGAAGGGACATTATGAGTTTATGCGGATGCCATTTGGTTTATCGGGTAGTCCTATGACATTTACGAGGCTAGCGAATACAGTTTTGCATGGGTTGTTGAGGAAGTCCATTTTTTTTGTTTACATGGATGATAACTTGGTTGCCACTGATTCTGTAGAGGAACATTTAGAAGCTCTTATGGAAGTTTTTAGGAGGCTTAGGTTAGCAGGTTTGAAGATAAAATTAGCTAAGTGTAAATTTCTGAAGAAGCAGATAGTATATTTGGGTCATGTTGTTTCTATAGAGGGGGTGAGAGTGAATGAGGATAAAGTTAGGGCAATTGTAGATTTTCCTACTCCATGGCTGGATTTTTTTGTAGGTTTGTGAAGGGTGTGTTGCTACTTTAGCATCTCCTTTGACAGATGTCCTGAGGGACGATGTGCGGTTTGTATGGGGTGATGGACAGCAGTCAGCCTTTCAGAATATTAAGGATGCTTTACTTAATCCCCCAGTGTTGAAGTTTCCTGATTTTGAGCGTCCTTTTACTTTGGTGACAGATGCCAGTCATGATGGCATAGGGGCCTGCCTTATGCAGAAATTCAATGGAAGACTTTATCTGATTGCATTTTACAGTAGAAAGTTTAAGACACGGGGTAGTAATGAACGGCTATGGTCTGTAGTGGACAAGTAGGCCTTTGCCATAGTGTCTAGTTTAGTTCATTTTAAGATGTAACTGATGGGCAATCAAGTAGAGGTTCTTACAGATCATAAGCCATTGTTGGATCTTTTCAATAAGCTGGATCTTTCCCCTAAAAGATCCGGGATTTTGATGTCAAACTTAGGTATATAGAGGGTAGATATAATGTTGTAGCAGACGCCCTTAGTAGAAGTTTTTCTGATCCGGATGGTTCTCATGTATGCCGTGTATCTAGAGATTGCATAGACTGGGATATTAGTTTAGTAGAATCTAAACAGGATGAGGATGAGGTTTTGGTAGATGCAAAAGCGTTTCTTAGAGGGGAATACATTAGGAAGGGTTATAAGTTGCCTTTTGCAGGTCTTGAATTAGAGGATAATTTGTTAGTTAGGAAGATTAGACAAACTGAGAAATAGTGAGGATAAGGGTGATACGATGCAAATAGTTGTCCCTAGGAGTTTAGTACTATGGTTCTGGATATTGTTCATTGTAGGTCTAGCAGTCTGCATTTGGGTATTGAGAAGTCGTATCAGAATATACGAGGACAATTCTTTTGGAAAAATATGCTCGCGTCAGTGGAAGACTTTGTGAGAGGTTGTTCGGTTTGTAATGAGTGTAAGCCATCAAGGGTCGTTTCTTGTAAATTAGGTTCATTTCCTATTCACAGTAGGCCCTGTTCTCGTGTCCATATGGACATACTTTCCAATTTCTGTGAATCTAGTTACGTCAATAGTCACCTGTTGGTGATTGTGGATGAATTAACTAGGTTTGTAGAGATTTTTCCTTTAAAGCATAAAACAGCAGAGGAGGTGGCAGTCACATTCTTTAATGGATATATTTGTCGTCACTGAGGTGCTGATTACAGATAGTGGGAGAAAATTTGTGAAGAAGACATTAGAGTGTCTTGCGTGTGTAATGGGCATTCCGAAAGTCACTATTATTCCCTATAGACCAGAAGCTGAAGGGTTACGTGAACAGGCAAATAGGAAGGTAATTGAGGCATCATAATTATTGTATGGGGCATTGATGTAAATTGTGATCGATATATTCCACAGGTTCATCATAACATCAATTCTATGGTTAGTGATACCATTGGAATGTCTCCCGCTGAAGCACTATTTGGCTACCCAGTGCAGGGACGTGTTCGATTTACTACCTATTCCATCGGGTGATGATCCAGTTAAATCACTGATCTCTACTGCTAAGGAGAGATAGGTGCGTCTTGCTAAGAATCTTGAGTTGAAAACTCAGGATATGGTTGACAGGAGCAATTCAAAGCTAGATAGAGTTAAATCTGCTGTGGGAGATAGGGTTTTTGTGAAAATAAATGTTAGGAATCAGTTGAATTATAAACTAGGTCCTAAATTGAGGGTCCTTTTTGGGTTGTAGAATTAAAGAAGGGGAATAGATTTGTTGTTTGGGATGAAAATATAGGAGTGTCTCGGTTGACACATATATCTAAAGTTAAAAAGACAGGTTAGTGGGAATCTTATGGGTTAATTCTGGTGATGTACTGTTGTTTCTGATCATATTTTTTTCTCTCTTTGGTTTTTGTTTTTTTAATGGGTTTTAAAGGGGTGTGATTGGTAGTTATTTTTTAACTGAGGAGGACGTCGGTCCATAGAGTTACACATATTTTTAATTGTTCGAGTTCAGTTTTTTGTGTGTGTTTTGCAATACTTAGTAAATTAGGTGCAAAATACCATAGAGTTTTATAGATATATGGGTTTCTTTTTTTCGTTTGTCTGTTTTTTTTTCCTTGTTTCGAGATCTGGTAACTTATAGGTTTCTTCTAGAAGGAGTAAGAGGGCTGCACCATTGCTAATTGGAGCCATTATGGTCGTAGGATCGATTACTAGTATGTCAATAGCTAATTTGGTGAAAATTGAACAGGTATCAGCAGAATTAGCTAGCCAAGGTATAACTTTGATTACTTTACGAGATAGTAATGAGAAATTACGAGAGGGTTTTGAGACATTAAGAACTCTTTAAATGGGTTATTGGTCACAGTTGATAGGATGGGGGGAGATTTAAGTGTTAAGATAGCTTTGCCTTCTTGTCAAACTACCTTGTTGAATATTGAGAAAGAGGTGGAATCTGTATTATTGGAAATTCAAATACAGGTTAAGGCAGTGGTTGCCGCTTCTAAGGGGCAAATTTTGGGAGATATTTTACCTCTCGGGTCTTTAGAATCGACTTTAATGAATGCAGAATATCTCTATGTTTCTCAAGTAATTTTTACTGGGGAGAATTTAGTATCAGTATTATAGTATTTTAAAAGTGAGTGTGTCTGACAGGGGTTGCTTGTGGAAATTCCAGTTAGTAACTTGAAATCGTTTCATAGTTATATCATATGGTGGTTTTAATGGTTCACTAATAGTATGGGATAGTGGGTAGACTATGTACCTTTTGGGGGACCAGTTTCAATCCTTGTCTGTTAATTATGAGTCAGGATGTGTTTTAGTTCATGATAGATATATTTGTGACAGTACTATCTTTATGCTCATAAACGCTGACTGGTTAGGATATGAGAAGATGTTAGTACATAACCAGACTCCTTCTGACTGTGACTTATGAACGTGAGTGCAAGGTGGCCTCTACAAAGACTCTCAACGCGGTGTTCTGTAGGTGGTGTGAAGTCTCAATCCAGTGCCATAACTCATCAGATACATTTCTTCTATGAGGATCCCGTCTCCTCAATGCGGCATGTAGACTGGTCATGCCGAGGTCTCGAGTTCTGTGCAAGAGTGTCTTCAACTCTACTATTCATATCTTCATGGGGAACATCAAGTTGTTACGGTGCCACCTTTATTTCACCACTTCCTCCAACGCCGGAAGGCAAACCTTTCCTCGTGCCAGATCAGTACCACCTCATCGCTATTTTATCGGTGATCGGGGCCTTTGTCGTCATACTCTTCATGAAGTAGGGTATTTGTTGTTTACAAAAACAATGTGTGAGTAAACTCTCACCTGAAGATCAGCCTGCCGGGGGTGTGGCTCTCCATTTGGTGCATGAATCTGGAAATTAATAATTGCTATTTCTCTAGTGCTCGGGGCAACACTTCTTTGGGTAGCCGAGCATCTGGAAAGCTTATAGGTCACAAGTATTCTATGAATAACAATACACAGTAGTTGTTTAATTAACAAGTGTCGTGGAAAAACTTTTTAAAAATCCTTAAGAGGATGTTGAACTGTTATCTGACGCATTTCCTAATTAAGTAAAATTGTTATGTCAGGTATTCTCAAGACATGGGAACTTGCCACATGACTCAGTGAGTGCATTCACCGGAAATGTCCAGGTTCCAGTGTATATGTGTGTATGTGCATTTCTTTTGGGTGGAGTCCCATGGTGTTGAGGGATTAGTTATGGAAAAAATGATCATTTGAAGACCAACACTGAACATTACTAAAAGTCTTCAGTGAAGACTGTGGCTCGAGACCTATCGATTAAGACTGTGAACATTGCTGTTTGGAGGTAGGAACCACGTTTAATTTCCCAAATTGTAGATTGCTTTTTTCATTTATGCATTGTTTTTTGTGACAAGCATTTACTGTATTGTGTGTACTTTATAAGCAAAATGGTAGGAATTCCCATATCTTTATTTTTATGCATTTTGGTTAATAAGGGATTTATTTGGCTTCCTCAGATGTTTCGCTGAGAAAGAGGTTAAAGATGTACTCATTGGGAATGTACTGGACTTTGACTTATTTTGACCTATTGTGAGTTACAGTGTAAAGACATTAATTAGTTAAAATATGAACGACTGTAATATGATTGATATTTTGGGAACTTTAGTATTCCATTTTATTTCATCTCTTATTTCTTGCAATCTAGTTATATTAGATTTTGTTAAATAAATTATTTTGGGCAAAGCTTGTTTTGCTGTAGACCTGAGAGAGAGAGAGAGAGAGAGAGAGAGAGAGAGAGAGAGAGAGAGAGAGAGAGAGAGAGAGAGAGAGAGAATGCAGGGTGAGTAGGTACAGATATGCACTGCCAGTAGCCTTCTGATGCGGTCACTATTCAAGCTACCAACAGATGGGACTTCTTAACTTTGTAGTAACAGGTAAGCAATGAAATTTCCTCTCGACTGGGCAGCATATATACATATATATATATATATATATATATATATATATATATATATATATATATATATATATATATATATATATATATATATATATTATATGAGCACCTTATCCCATATATATATATATATATATATATATATATATATATATATATATATATATATATATATATATATATATATATATATATATATATATATATATATATATATATATATATGGGATAAGGTGCTCATTACTATTTGAAGATTTTTGGCGATAATGCTAAGGTAATTCTTTTTAATAAACGAGCGCTAAAACCACCTCTTAATCATGTTGATTAACCATCCATTCTGAGAACGGGCAGTGGATACTATCACGTTCGAAAACATGAAGGGATAGATCTTCTCATATCAATTATGTTTTCCATTAATTTCAACTTTAAATTATGACTCATGAAAGAAATTTCCCATGGCTGGCCAAAGACAAATAAGCAAGCGCAGAAAACGTTTTCTAAGAATTTCTAATAAAAACATGGAAAAAATGACACTCAGAATGATTTTCTATGTTTAACAAATTATGCATATTTTGGAGACTTATAATTACGTCATAAGATTCAAGGGTAACTCCCAGCAATTTGAACAGGTGATTCATCGATTTCCAGTCTGCGACGTTCTAGCTTGTCCCAAAAGAGCTAGTTCCACAAGAGCTAGTACAGTTGAGCTGGTGCGACAAATTGGCTAGTGCCAAAATCGCTATTGTGACAAAATAGCTAGCAGTACATTTTAGCTGGTATTGAAAGAGCTGTTAGCCAAAATTGCTATTTTAATAGAATTAAAACTGAAACATCAAAATATATTTTGCTCTTCACCATTATATTCAGTTTTTCCTTTTCTTTTGTCCTATTTTAGTAGAACAGTTTTTTTACATGTGTAAAAAGGTTATAAAACATATCTAATATAGTTTTGATTAAAATACTTTATTAGAAAAATTGAGTATAAAACACTTAATAATGATAAAAACTAAATAAAGCCTTAATATGTTGTGTTGTAGCTGATTCCCCGCAAAAAATCTTTCGTAGATATTTCATTATGTGAGTGCTTGTTAATCAAGTTCTTAAGCCTATCGTTAATTTCTTTACTTCTCGTTTTGACAGGTGCTTGCTGTCCAATGATGTACGCATTTAGATTACTTCTCTGTAAAACTTCCTCTTTTTGAATTTCCCGCAGAAAGCGCCATACGGTTGGATGAACAGAATCAAACACTGCCTGAATAGAGCGATGCCATCCCTCTAGCTTATTATTTGTCCTTGTTCTGTTCTCTGCTGAACATTCCACAATTCGATGGGAAATATGGGTGTTCGCCTTCCTCTTCTCTGGCGCTTCCAAATATATGTTTCTTCAAAATAGTCATACACGGCTTGCATTTCTTCATCCAATTGCCAAAATTGGAGGTCTTCATTTAGCTCTTCATATGCATCTGTCAGTTGATCAGAGTTAAGGAACGCCAAGGCTGCGAGCATCTTGCAATAAAGACGGCAGTTGGCATCAGATGCACAGCTATTAGTTAATTCAATGTTCTGAAACATTCAATGTTCCAAGGAAAGAACATTCGTTTATGTTTGCATCGGGAAGTACTTTCATGAAAGCATTAATAGCAGATTTTTCAAAATCTAATGTTACGTTTTCGGGGCTACAATCTGGACGCTTGTCTTTCAGAATCTAAAATGCTCTTTCATTATGTTAACTGAGTTTCACCTGACATCAAAATATAAACACAAGCAAATAGAAAGTTTTCCCTAACAACATGGATTGTATATAACTGATAAAACAACTGATGGAGGGTCACGAAGATTACCTTCATTTTTACCACGTTTTCGTTGAATGTGTTTCTGGAGAGCCCCCTTTTTAGGGACATTTCGCCATTGCTTCGTCGTCCA
>NC_089791.1:6258763-6266263 GCF_040412425.1 Macrobrachium rosenbergii
GATGGATAGAAAACTATGGCAGTTGTTGAGATGAATTGTTTCCATATTACATTTTGAGTAAGAAGCGAGGAAAGCAGATATGATGTTGAGGAAGAAGGGAGGAAAAGGTGAAAAATAGATAAGATGAAAATGTTACAAAGGCTAACTTGGTAAAACTGTTGTTTTAAAATTACTTGCTCATATGAAGGATCAGAAGAGAACAACTTGGTGAAAATCAGATTGCTCAGAAATTTTGGGAGAAAGGAAGGCGGGGGTTGGCAGGAGTGTTGAGATGGAAGATATCCGCTAAGAAACAGTGCCTGTGTAAGTAACAGGTGAGTGGCGCAATGTGTTTATATGAAGCAGCTGATACACAAGTGCTTCAGCCTAGATTCAACAATTAAAAGGACGAACGTGGCGGTGACTGTTGCTCTCTCTCTTTCCCTGGATCCACATTCCACATCTAATATATATATATATATATATATATATATATATATATATATATATATATATATATATATATATATAAATACATATATATATATATATATATATATATATATATATATATATATATATATATATATATATATATATATATATATATATATATACAAAATCGAGGTAAAATCACACAAAGCAAACACTCATAAAAATCCTAACTCGTTAGCTGAAGAGGTAAATTAGACTCGGCTTATTCATGTTTCCTATGCTTCATAAAGAATGCAAAAATTTGTATGTAAAATACTAAAATATTCAGCGCTGTTGTATTTATGAAAAAAAGGAAAATATTTTCGTAAAGTTTTTTTTATTAGTGTGCATTTTTTCTTATTTCAGTGTGAAGTTGAAGTTCATCTTTTTTTTCCTTTTGGCTGGAGGTTATATTGTTTTTTTTTTATAAAAAATAAATATTTTGTTGGAAATAAAAAAAAAAAAACGCTGAATGCCTTTCTATACATAGGGCTTACCTTTTTCCGAAAGCGTGTAACAAAAGACTTGCATTACGAAAAAAAACTGGTTTTTATTAACTAAATCAATTCTGTTTTTTGTTCAAGACCAAACCAACAAGAAGTCGAGATCGAATTACAAAATTTCAAGGGCTGTAAGTTTTATTTGTAAATGTATCTAAGACACCCCTCCCCACTTTTTTTTTAAATAAAACCGCAGCTCGTTAAGCGCATGGAATATATTTTTCGGTTCATTATTTTACCATGATTTTGATGTCAATACTTCATATTTCGTTCCAAGTTGTACTTTTTTCTTCACATTTTTCCTTCATAATGTTGACCCGATAGGTACTCAAGTCAAGTAAAGTAAGTGTATTGAAACATGCTCCGATAAACTGTCATGTTAAATTCTTCTTAGTAACCTAATGTGCGATATGAAGTCAAGTGCAGCTGATGAAGTCTCAGAGGAAGCCAGACATTTGAATATTTGCAGCAAACCTTCTCTCATGTCCGCATTAAGAATAGGTACTTAGTGAACTTTTGAACCAAAGTTTTGTACCAAACATAAATTCATAAGAAATAAGGGCACTGGCATAACTAATGGAATCAGACAGAGGAGCACTCAAATCCATACTTACGGCAAAAATCTTCGTCGTCCCACGTTTCGGGACAGTCCACATTTCCATCGCACTGTTTAGCTTCATCCAGACACGGTCCAGATCGGCACTGGAACATTCCGGCAGGGCAGGTCACTGATTCTGTGGTTACAAGACATAAATTTGATATCTGTAGTAGTCTCAATAATATACCTCAGAAAAGTATACATGAGAGAATAAAGTAAAAGTTTTATTTAGGCCTGCATAAATACTCACGTAAAACATAAAGTTAATCAAACAATATTACAATTGCAAGTGTATATATATATGTATATATATATATATATATATATATATATATATATATATATATATATATATTTATATATATATAATATATATATATATATATATATATATATATATATATATATATATATATATATATATTATATATATATATATATATATATATATATAATATATATATAAAATTTTATCACACCGTGATTTATATATAATCATGAGCTTACAATTGTCGTTGAATACCCAATTCACGCTACTTCGGGAATATCCCCGATGGGGAATTATCACCAAAGGGCATTTATAAGTGATAAATGGATCGGTACTGCCGGGTCTCGAGCAGAGTTGCCAACTCAAATTTTCAAATGTCGCCAGGCTCGCCCTTAAAACTCGCTAGAATGTCGCCAAATTCTTTATCAAATGTCGCTAAACAAAATGATCTCTCCCTCCCCTCCCCATCTTTTTTTTTTTCTCTTTATTATAGACAACTACGGCCTATAATAATCACATAACAAAATTAAATATCAGGTACTCTATCTCAACCTATTAATATACTAACTTTTTTTTTACGTCTTTGAAATTCACTGTACTGGCATAGAGATGTGATACTGTTAAATATGTAAAATGTGCGTGAACAATTATTATTTTCCGAAGAAAGCATTTCATGATATTTTTGTGTGTGTTAAATGCACCTTATATATGAAGTTGGAACTCTTATACTGTGTTACATATGAAGAATGCGGCATTAATAAGAATAAAAATCTTAATGAAGCATTGATTAATCTAAGAAGGTTACGGACTGTCTAACTTTTACTATATTAACATCTATTCTCCGATTCAATAATGATATGTAGTTTTTAATAAGCACACTTACCGATTACTCAGTTATCACTGCATCCCAGTCTTCTTCCTCAAAGTCATCAATTGCACTAAGAGGCAGTCTGCTTGAAGCTTTTGATGTGGTTGCTTGATCCAAAGTGCTGTATGTCTCCAGTGTACCGATTTTTCTAAGAATATCATTTGGTAAAGTGTATTTTGAACAACAGGTATTATATCTTTTTAACCCATACTTTATGACAAGAATTGCTTTGAGTGTTAACAGTTTCATTTTATTTCGCAACTTTGACTTCACCAAATTCATATTGCTAAATGTGCGCTCTACGTCAGCGTGAGAGTGTGGTAAAGATAATGCAGAGAGAGAGAGAGAGAGAGAGAGAGAGAGAGAGAGAGAGAGAGAGAGCCATTTCAGACAGATCCTGGTATGGATTTTCACCTGACGCATCTCTGTAGTGGGCTACTTCTGACCAGAAATTTAGTGTACTTGATGTTTCTGTCCAAACCACATGATGAAGTTTCTTCCACTGGAAATCTATTTGCGTAAGGGAGCTTGCATCATCTGTAAATAATTTTGCCACCTCAATTATATCAGATTTAATGGGCTTCAAGCATTCATCAACAGTCAAAAGTGAGACCGATTGCAATACGCGAATATTGTCAGGTAGGCGTTGACGGAGCTGCTTTACCAATTCAACGACAAACTTTGTGCATCTCTCTTGTATATAACTTTCATCCGTAGAGGAAAATTTGCCCTCAGCCAACTCCTTTCAAACTCAAAACGCAAGTAAGGTCTTGGATCCAAATGTTCTTCAATCAATTTGCAATGCATAACTTTCTTTCCTGGGATTAATATCTTTGCTCCTAATGAATCAATCAATAAAACAAGGTCTCTTAGCAATTTTGTTTGGTCCTGCATTTTCGCTTCAAAATTCTTATTGACAGCTTGTACCTCGCCAAGTATCGGTTTGATAAAAAGAAGAATTGCATAATTCTGTTTGTCATTAAACACTAAGCATAAGATCCCTGCTGTGTAACATCGTTCTTCTAATCTTGGAAATGTGTTTTAAGGTCTGTCCATTGTTTCAGGATTCTCACCACAGCACGCTCGATAGATAACCATGTAGTCTGGCTCAACTGCACTAATTTCAGAGGTGGTGAACCATCATTGATGGTTTCAAACAATAGTTTGTATTTCTCCTGGCGTACAGATGACTGGGAAAACCAGTTATATGTCTCTTTAATCATGAACTGTAAGTTCCGTGGCAATGTTTCACGTGCAGCATGTGAAACAGCTAATTGAATTGGGTGACATATGCATCTAATTAGCTGCAGGTGGGGTATTTCGGCTTTCAGTCTTGCAAATACTCCATTATTAATACCTGTCATTACCGATGCGTTATCTGTTCCAAGTGCCAGCAGATTCTGCATTTCTAAGCCGTTGTTATGGAGTGACATTTTGATTGCTTCACATATTGACTCTGCATTACATTCTTTTAGTTCAACGAAATCGAAAAATGTAAAAACAATACGCTTCAGCGAACTAGAGTAATACCCAATGACAATTCCCAGCATCTTTGAGGTAGTAACGTCATTACTTTCATCAATTATCAGACTAAATTTTCTCTTTCCAATATCAGCTTGCAAGTCTTCCATGAAGTGCGGTCCAAGAACCTTGCAAATTATACCCGTGCACTTCGATCTTTTTCATTTCAATTCACTAATAGCCTTACTGTCACTGAAGCATATTTTGCACACCTCAGTTAAGTGATCCACCACACGAATAGAGCAATGTTCAGCTACAAACATGGATAGAGTTCCTTCAACTTTCTTTAATTCACCAACTTTTTTTAAATGGTAGGACAGCTTGCCTATGTGTGCTGAATGGTTCCTCAACTTTTCTGTGTTTGATGGTGTTCCTGTGTTTCTCTAAGTCACAAATTTTAGCCGAAACAGTACACTTACAATGTTGGCAAAAACCCTTTTTATTATCACCTGGGGCCTCAAGCAGCCAGTTTTTAAACCTATCATCCTTGAGCCACTCCTTCCGGAAACGTTGCGTATACTGCGGCTTGCCCATTTTCAACTGCTCACTAAAATCACTGAAAAGAAGCAACAGATCGCACAAACTCTCTGACTCTCGTCAGTCTAGTACTGGCAGGTTAACTGAGTGACGACGAACGGCACGAAAATTGCTTACCAAACGGACTGGTATTTGACATGTTCAAAACGTAACTGTTCTGAGAGAACAGTTACGTTTTGAACCAAGATTCGTGTGTGTGATTAAATTTATCCAATTTGATATTTATTTTTATCAAAACATCTAACAAATACAAAACTCTCTAGAACTGTCGCTAGATATTTCTAAATATCTCTAGATTTTTGCTATGTCGCTAACTGCTGAAAAAAGTCGCTGGTTAAAAACTAATATCTCTAGATCTAGCGACTAAATTGGCTCTCGAGCCCTCGACACAAGTGACCTTCCAACAACTCCAGTCGACGGTCTGCCCACTGAGCCGTCAAGAGAGGTATAAGTTAATGCCGAATCTGCACTACTTGTTTTCCCCGTCGAGAGAGGGGAAATTAATGGGTAGACCGCCGACGGGAGTCGTTGAGGGTAACTTGTGTCGAGGGATCGAGACCCAGCAGTACCGATCCATTTATCACTTAAAAATTCCCCTTCGGTGATAATTCCCAGTCGGGGATATCCCCGAAGTAGCGTGAATTGGATATTATGCGACATTTGTAGCTTCATGATTATACAGTATATATATACATATATATAGTTATACGTATATACAGTATATGTACATATATATAAATATATATATATATATATATATATATATATATATAGTATATATATATATATATATATATATATATATATATATATACATATATATATATATATATATATATATATATATATATATATATATATATATATATATATATATATATATATATATATATAATATATATATGTGTATGCGTGTTGTGTTACAGACAGATAGCGAAACCAGGGA
The DNA here is from genome assembly GCF_040412425.1 of Macrobrachium rosenbergii. NCBI lineage: Eukaryota > Metazoa > Arthropoda > Malacostraca > Decapoda > Palaemonidae > Macrobrachium > Macrobrachium rosenbergii. The sequence continues at coordinate 6,264,455 of NC_089791.1, forward strand.
TTTCACGAACTGCCTGAAATGTCAGGCAGATAGCAAAATGCACTTAGGGATATTTGCTCCTCGAGGGTCTAGTACTAAACACGGCAAAATACATTTGACCCCACCAGGGCCTAGTGCTGAACACGGCGAAACTTTGTAGGTGAGTCACTGTTTCGCCGTGTTTAGTACTAGCCTCTGGGGGGATCAAACGTTCCTAATTGCATTTCGTTATCTGCCTGAAATTTCAGGCAGTTCGCGAAATGCCTGGTTCCGCTATCTGCCTGTAACATATACGCACACACACATATATATATACATATATATATATAAGGATTCCAGGCGAAGATATATAAAGGCATACAGCAGGGTCCATAAAACACATCAAAAAGGCCATAATTTATTCATCAGAGACGTTTCGCACATGTACTATGTGCATCTTCAATCTGCAAATATAACAAATTTCGTTAAAATTTACAAAAAACTATTTTAAAAAGATAAAGTTAAGAGAAAAAAAATTATTTACAAAAATTAAAAATAACTTGAAACGTATACAGTAAAAAGAAACCAGTACTCAACAAACCATTCAAAGGAGAAGGAGAAGAACGAATGACCAAGAGCTGACCCCACCCTACGACTTCAGTTATGCTAGATAGATAAAGAGGACAAGTCGTTTGATGTATAAGGAAACGTTAGAGTTTAAAGACGGAACAAGTCGTTTGATGTATAAGGACTCAAAGAGTGGTTAGGTAATCACTATGGCAGCATAACTGGAGTCGTAGGGTGGGGTCAGCTCTTGGTCATTCGTTCTTCTCCTTCTCCTTTGAATGGTTTGTTGAGTACTGGTTTTCTTTTACTGTATACGTTTCAAGTTATTTTTAATTTTTGTAAATAATTTTTTTCTCTTAACTTTATCTTTTAAAATAGTTTTTGTAAATTTTAACGAAATTTGTTATATTTGCAGATTGAAGATGCACATAGTACATGTGCGAAACGTCTCTGATGAATAAATTATGGCCTTTTGATGTGTTTTATGGACCCTTTTTATGTTTATATATATATTATATATATATATATATATATATATATATATATATATATATATATATATATATATGTGTGTGTGTGTGTGTGTGTGCGTGTGTGTAAGGCCACTATACCTAGGGAATAAATTGAATCCAAAGGGAATAATAACTGATAATTATATATGTGTATATTTCTATATATATATATATATATATATATATATATATATATATATATATATATATATATATATATATATATTATATAAAATATCACAGGCAAAAAAAGTTATGAAATCACAAAAGGTAGTAAAGTCCAGCCACAAGAGGCAGACATGGAGGTCAGGGGATACAAAGGAAGGGGCAGGGCGTAGGGCTTTGCTCCGCAACCTGATAAATTATGATGAAAGTGAAAAATAGAAGTAGGAGTCTCTTTTCAATCAGCATAAAAAAGGAGTGCCATTATAATACGCACAACGTTAACCATACCTGAAGAGATATACACTGGCACTTCTTCAAGCAATACAATTTGAAGACATAATAGCAAATGCATCCACTCAGAAGTGAGCGATCACATAAACGCAACTCTTCTTTTTAGGTAACATCTTTTTTATGTTTTTTCTTTTTTTCTTTTCTTCTTTGTTGTCGAGAATAATACGGTGAACTCATCCCAACTGTTGTTGTTGCTGTTGTGGAGACTAGAGTAATGTTCAACAAAAACCTACGCCGTGTCAGTATTGGGCGGTAGTGGAATCAGGCGCACTTCCTTAATTTTCACATCATCAGCAGTGGTTCGTCCAAACCAAAG
>NC_089791.1:6271263-6321263 GCF_040412425.1 Macrobrachium rosenbergii
TTTCCCGAACATCGTGAGAGACTTTATCCCAGGATATTGCTATGGCACAGTAAAGACCCATAAAAACAATAACCCACTCAGACCAATTATATCGCAGATCGCATCCCCCACCTACAAAGTAGCCAAGACCCTGAACGACATGATCACCCCGTACATGCTGATGAAATACACGCTGAGATCAGCAACAGAATTCTTAGACATCCTGACAACCAAACACACAACCAAGAAGTCGTATCCAGGGACGTCGAAAGCCTTTTCACTAATGTATCTGTAGACACCACGGTAGACATAATCCTTAATCACATGTACCAGTCGCATCAAACCCCACCACAAATCCGAGAGAAGACCATAAGAAGCATGCTTGAAGCATGCACAAAAGGAAGCATAATTTTTCTCACACAAATGAGAATTATACTGCCAAATTGATGGTGTAGCCATGGGTTTCCCCTGGGAGTACATATGGCGAACACATACCCACAAAAGTAATAATGGTAAAGGGGAAGGGGGAAGTGGGAATGGGAATGATGTGTCGGATGGAAGAAGAGGAAGGGGGTACGTGTTTCAAACCTACCCTATTATCTAAGTTGGGTCAAATGATGGCCACATGCCAAATTTTGTCTAGATTGGTCAAGTAGTTTGGATTTCTAAAGCACACTAACATACAAACAATACAAACATTCTTTTATATAAAGAAAACAGTATATATATATATATATATATATATATATATATATATATATATATATATATATATATATATATGTGTGTGTGTGTGTGTGTGTGTGTGTGTGTGTGTGTATGTGTGATTGAGTGTGTGTGTGTGGGGGTATATGTCTCTTGCTGTTTTCTGTTTTTCTGTTTGTCCTTTCTCCGTTTTCGACTCATTTCAAGATGATCTCATATTAGTGTCCAAAGTAACACAAATTAATCCTGCAGTGTGGTACCTCAAATAATAGGCAGAAATAACGACCGAAAAGCAAGAGAAATCAAAGGCTGAACTGAGAATGAGCCTTCGATCATTTCATTTCCCTTCTCTTCAGATGAAACAAATACCAACCCACTTGTGTCTCCATTGCGCCAACTTCGTCCTATAGAGAGCTTAATTAAGATAGGCTAATATTCTACAGTAATCTACAGTAAAGATGTTTTAAACAAGAAAATAATTATAAATATAAATATATTTATTCATACATATATTTATATACATATGTATGAATGCATGTATGTATACACACACACATATATATATACACACATATATATATATATATATATATATATATATATATAATATATATATATATATATATATATAGATATGTATATATATATATATATATATATATATATATATATATATATATATATATAAATAATTCAACCTGGTGTAGATTCCGATCAACAGTGATAAAATGTAAGTTTGATATTTGGCAAAAAAATGATTACATTATAACATCTTCATAATAATAATAATAATAATAATAATAATAATAATAATAATAATAATAATAATAATAATAATAAATAATAATAATAATGGGTACGATGGTTAGAATGCCTTTTCGATACAAACGTTGGCACCATACTTTTCCTTGTCCATTCTTCGCCCTGTCTTTCCACACAAATATTTGTCTTGACACCATCCATTAGTCAAATGAATTAGATGGTAAAAATCTTAGAGAGAGAGAGTGACGCGACTAACCGCGTCGCAGGGAGTCTCCTCAGAGTTACTTTATCATTGCTAATTCACCATTCCAGTCAATTACGAAACATCATTCGTTTTGACATACTGACGCAACCAAATACCTGTCAGCAGATTAGCCCAACATGAAACACGTGGTTACTTTATTGTTTTTTCACCAGTGCCCAATGAGTTTTTGCACTTCTGTCTCTTGAATCTGATGCATTCTTCTCTTTAACTCTTGCAATCTGTTCTTTATTTAGTAAGCTGGGTCAATTAACCACGTGGTTGATTTGTTCCAAGTAAGACGATATTCCTTTCAGTGAGAAATGAAATGAAGATAGGGAGGGAATAAATTTCCTTCCCTTTCTCACTTTATTATATTCAAATTATTCATTCAGACAATTAGAGAAGTAAATTGTACAGAGGACGAGAGCTTTATGACGAGTGTCGTTAATACGAAGCACGATGCTGTGAATCTTGTTTCTTTTTGGTGTTAAACAATCTAAAATATCAGATTTAAGCCGGCAGAAAAACATTAAGAAAAAATAGAAAAAAATCCTTATACAATGAATATTTAAAGATTACAGAACAAATCACAGTTCTCAATCATGGAAGATACGGGATTATGACAGCAGTGCCTTCTCGTCACTCTGCCTCATGTTGTAATCACCAAATGGCCAGGGTCCTAGATTTACAGCCACATATCTTGTAATACTCTTGCCAATAATCCAAGATTATAAATACGGATACTACGTATTCCTCTCTCTCTCTCTCTCTCTCTCTCTCTCTCTCTCTCTCTCTCTCTCTCTCTCTCTCAGTAAAATCTTTAAAAATGAAGATAAAAATGGCCATAGCAATGAAACAGGAATAAGAAAGGAAAGTTACATACACATTTTACATATATGTATGTATACACACACACACATCCACACACCCACACACACATATATATATAGATACACATACATACATATGACTTTATATATATATATATATATATATATATATATATATATATAAACATACTTGGAGAGGCTCCATTCATTGCAATAAATAAATAAAATATATATATATATATATATATATATATATATATATATATATATATATATATATATATATATATATATATATATATATTATTTATTTATTGCAATGAATATATATATATATATATATATATATATATATATATATATATATATAGGCTCCATTCATTGCAATAAATAAATATATATATATATATATATATATATATATATATATATATATATATATATATATATATATTTATTTATTTATTGCAATGAATGGAGCCTCTCTCCAAGCCACCTGTCCGTTTTTACATCTGCAACATAGCTGAGAAAGAAATAAAATTAATTTCAATTGTTTTAATTACCAGAACTGTGGGTTTCCAGACGCCCTTTCATAAACTCTCTCCTTCATTCCCCAAAATGGTTAAGCCTAACCCCTCTCTCTGTTCAAAATGACTGCCTAAGGCCTTGTTCCAGATGACCTTCGAAGATGCCTTCCTCAACGGTGCCAAACAACAGGCAAGGGAGGGGCCAAAAAAAGAGAGAGTTGGCACCCCACTCTATCCTAAGATCCTCCATGAGGGTTAACTCTGCTATGCGGCCTATATAGAAACCATGACAAAGATTGACCTTTGCACCACCTAGCCAGATGCCACGGCATAATCTCCGAAGGTTATTTATAGACAATGCAACAGAAATTGAGGAGAGAATCACTCTGCACACCACTGAGGACAGATGTCCTTAACCTTCCCTGACCCTCGAACTTCCCACGTGTTTGACCCTGAGGTTCGAACCAGTATACCTTTGTAGTGGCATTTTAATTCCCTCCTCCATTGCCAGCACTCTATCAAGCGAGGACACTGTCAGCTTGATGAAGGTAATGTACCAGAATAAGGTTTCTTAGTCAGTAACGATTCCTGTTATTTCTATGTCTGATTTTTCATTTATTTTTTTCATTGTGTGATCACCTTCAGTAATTTGTGTTGGAGCATTCAGTGTTAAAGTAATTATGCATTTCGTGTTGAAATGAGTTATTTGGCACCATCTGTGTGTTTCCCTCAGTCCCCCTTGAGCGTCTTATTGTTCTTGCAAGTAATCGTCTTGCATATTTTTGCAGAGAGGCCTCGACTGTGGAATCACTTTGCTCTATCCATGTGCAGTCCCCCTTCTAACCCCCCTGCGACGTTTCCTGTTATGAAGACATCGTCAGCGTAGAATGCATTCATTTAGCTGGCCCAGTAATTCTTCATCCTTATGATCTCTGTTTGTTATGTAAATATAATTAATTGAGAGAACCCTTGAGTTTATGTAAATTTCCCTCACATGAAGAAGGCCCTAAGCCACAGATTTTCCCCTGTTTATCTACGAATTGTCCTGTTATTGAGTCAGATGAGTAATAAATATAAGGAACTCCCATGAGTCATCCATTGCCTCCCAGAATCAAGTAAGTATCCTCAGACATTCGTGTAGCAATATATATATATATATATATATATATATATATATATATATATATATATATATATATATATATATATATATATATATATATATATATATATATATATATATATATATCCATTGCACCATGAAGGGACGAGTGCTTGAGAATATTATAAATTCCACGTCAGAAGGTGAGTGAAAACCGGGACTTTGAACAAATACTTCTGTAGTTTATTCTACATTTTCAAGTTCACACTAAATACAAAAGAAGTTGACAGAGCCTTATATACAAAAACAGAAGGGGGGTGGGGTTACAGTTTGTTAATCTGTGCAGTGTGTTCTTTAAACAAAAAAAGACAGGAACAAAGGATCAAGGGATAATATATATGTTTCTCCTTTCTCTGCATCTTTTCCCACTTCAATTTGGGGTAGATGTTCCTGATAGCTTTCTCCACCTGGCTTGGTCAAACACATCGTCCTCTGTCAATTGTTTGTCCCTCAGGTCTTCTCTAACTACGTCCATCCACCTTCGCTTCGGTCTCCCTCTTGCTCTCCCACCAGGCACCTCCATCTGCATCACTCTCCTCCCCACATATGTCTTATCCCTTCTCATCACGTGGCCATACCACCGCAGTGTTCTTTCCTGGGCCTGCTTTGGTAGTTCTATGACTTTAGTAGCTACTCTTGTTCTTTCATTTTTGACCCTGTCCATTTTTGTTACTCCACACATCCACCTGAGCATTTTCATCTCTACCGCATCCAATTTCTTCTCTTGCATTTTCTCTACCGGCCATGTTTCTGCTCCATATATCAAAGCTAGTCTCACTACTGTCTTATACACTCTTCTCTTAACCTTTATATTGATTCTGTGGTCACAAAAGACACCTGGCATCTTTCTCCAATTTTTCCATCCATCCTGCACTCTATGTGTTATTTCTACATCCAGATTTCCATCATCAGCCACTGTTGAACCAATATACCTAAATTTTTCTACTCTGTCCAACCTTGTCCCTTCCATACTAATTTCGGAGTCTTGATCTTCATTAAAACTTAGGTATTTGTTCTTTTTCCTACTGATCATTAATCCTCTGTCTTCCAGTGCTTTCCTCCATTGCTCTAGTTTTGACTCCACTACCCCTCTGTTGGTGCTGCATAACACAATGTCATCAGCAAACAACATGCACCAGGGGGATTGATCTCTCATTCCTTGAGATAGCAAATCCATTATCAGGTCAATAAGGTATGGACTTAAAGCAGATCCCTGATGTAAACCAACTCTTACTGGTATTCATTCAGTTAACCCAACACTGCTTCTTACCTGCGTTTTTGCTCCTTCATACATATCTTGGACCAACCTCACATACTGCTCTGGTGTTCCCTTTACTCACATGCACCTCCAAACCTCTTGGTGTGGAACTCTATCATATGCCTTTTCCGGATCTATGAATACTATGTGCAGTCCTTTCTGCTTTTTCCGGTGTTTTTCCATTATCTGTCGGAGGGCAAATGCTGCATCTGTCGTTCCTCTTCCTGGCATGAAACCAAACTGTTCTTCACCTACAGATTTTCTTCTCTAATTCTTTGATCCATTATTCTTTCCCAGATTTTCATGCTGTGAGACATTAACTTTATTTCCCTGTAGTTTGCACAATCCTGGATGTCACCCTTCTCTTTATAGATAGGCACGATAAAACTTTCTCTCCATTCTTTTGTTATCTTTTCCTGACTGTATATTTTCTTTGCTAGGTCCCACAGCATGTCTATTCCCTCTTCTCACAGGTTCTTCCACACCTCTGAAGGAATTCCACCTGGTCCTATTGCTTTACCATGTTTCATCTTCTTTAGTGCATTCTTTACTTTCTTCTTGCTAATCGTATGTGTCATACCAAGGTTCTGGAATCCAACTTCAAAGAATTTTCTAGGATTTTCTCCATTTAACAGGTGCTCGTAATATCCTTTCCACCTCTTCTTTATCTTATCCTCGTTGAATAAAACTACTCAATATATATATATATATATATATATATATATATATATATATATATATATATATATATATATATATATATATATATATATATATATATATATATATATATATGTGTGTGTGTGTGTGTGTGTGTGTGTGTGTATGTGCAGTTGTCTGTTTTTATATTCATGAATATTAACCCACAAACTTCGTGTCATATTGAATCCACTACTCCAAAGTTGACTTAAATTTACAGGTGCTTCCTCAGCTATCCATAGCTGTTCTTAAATCAAAGGCACAGGTTTGATTCCTGGCTGTTGCAGAAGCACTAAACATTTATAATTCTTCGGCTGTTTATCGTTGCTTCTAAACCAAAAGCCCAGGTTAGAATCCTAACAAGGGCAGAAGCACTTATCAATTATAACATTTTTGGTGCGAGTCCCAGGGCAGTTACCACTGTGGGGTAACAGTATTGCTCCTGCCCCGTTGGGCCTCCCTGGTGAGAGGAACCTCATCCTGGACTAAAATGTTATTATTCGTTCAACGATTACAAGTCCTAACCTCCCTACGACTTGTGGCATGGCAAAGGACTGTACTAGTATGGTGACTACACTGGAACCCTATACTCCAGCACAGATCAAAGGGAAATTGACCGGAAATGTATGTGAAATGGGACCAGGAATATTTGAAACCTCTTATGATAAGTATTTGACCTTTCATCTGGAAGATTCTTATTGTGATATTCTTAATGTGTACAGAGACATTGTGAAGTTTTGTGATCAAGAGCCAAGATATCATCTGAGGGACGAAGAAAACTGACCGTAGAATTGGGTCTCAGCAAAAGAAAGTAAAAAAATTCAAAGCATTATCACATCTTGGAGGAGTTAAAGCAGACTGCATAGTACATACTTTTTGGAATCACTCCAAGGGAATGACTTACTCAGAAGGGAAACTTGTAGAAGAATTAAAGGAACAAGGTATGATTAGAATAGAAAGAAAGAAGATCAATGGAGCCTTAGTTCCACTTCCAAATTTAATCATTACATTCAATTCGACCCACTTCCCTAATGTAATAAAAGCAGCTTGGTTACCTTTTAAGGTTAAACAATATATCCCAAGACCAAGATGCTTTTATCGTCAAGAATATGGTCATATGTTAGGGTCTTGTAGGCAGAAGCTACAAGGCAAGCCTGCCACATGTGTTACGTGTAGTGAACCAGAGCATGGTCTGTTATAAAAAAGCAAAGTGTATACATTGTGGAGATAATCATCTATCCTCTTCACAAAATTGTGATGTGTACATCATCAAAAAAGAAATCCAGACATTAAGGGTAACAAAAACAACATTTACAGAGGCTAAACAAAAAGTTTTAAGCCAGTATGTTACACCAGGAATATAACTTTGTACCACTGTGCTAACTGAAGAAGAAATGTAAATACTACAAGAGTGCTTCCTTTGGTATCGCAAAAGGAAGATCATTGGTGACCTGTACTCATGCCTCTTCGGGGGTTGGTCCAGTAGTTTCTGGCACTACTGCCTCTTTGGAGGCTGCACCAAAACATTTTGGGTGCTCTTGCCTCTTTGGAAGCTGCGCCAGCTGTCTCTGGCACTCCTGCCTCTTTGGAGGCTGCACCAAAACATTTTGGGTGCTCTTGCCTCTTTGGAAAGCTGCGCCAGCTGTCTCTGGCACTCCTGCCTCTTTGGAGGTCGTGTCAGATATGCCTGGCACTCCGGCCTCTCTGGAGGCAGCACCAGTTATACTTGGTGTGTTGGCCTCTTTGGAGGTTGCGCCAGCTGTGGTTGGCACTCCTGCCTCTTTGAAGGCTTCATTATCTATGTCTAATGTATGTCTTTCTGGAGCCTACACCAACCATGACTGTTGCCCTTGATGCTTCAGAGTATGGACCAGTTGTGTCTGACTCTCCCACCTGTCCCCAGGCAGCGCCAGCTTAAACTGGTGCTCCTGAGCTGGAAATTTCTGTAATGAAGATGCCTTCAAAGATGCCCAACACTCTATGATACTAAACCATCTGTGGCAGGTTCCTCCTCCATGGAAGCAGAACCATCGTTGTTGACATTTAAAACAGAAGGTAATAATAAATAATCAGTCTCCTTCTGAAAAAAAAATAAGCTTGAGCAAGGTAGTAAAGTGAAATCACTGAAAAGGGGCTCCGGTCTAACGGCCTCAAAATCTAAGTAAAATTCATTAATTTTTTCCTGTGGGACTATCAGGGATTAAGAGCCAAATGGGCAGAACTAAGGTTGCTCCTATCAGAAGTGTCTCCTGTATGTATAGCTTTGCAGGAGACTATGGCTGGTAATAATGTGTCCCAGCCCACAAGTGTATACAGCATATCATCCCCCCACAACATAAATATAGAAAGCCATGAGGGTGTAGTTTTATATATTCATAATGACATTCCACAAAATCCTATTAGCATCCAGTCTACACAGCAAGTGATAGGTGTGCAGATCCATTTGCAAAGAAAATATAAAGCATGCTCTCTCTATCTACCACCTAGTGAAGTCTTCCCCACTGATGAATTTAAATCCCTTTTCCAACAGCTACCACATCCCTTTATTATTATGGGAGATATGAATAGTAGAAACTCTCTTGGTGGTTATATCATTACAAATCTAAGAGGAAATTGCGTGTGTTCCATCGCAGAAATGCAAATGTGGGAATCCTCAACACAGGGGCAACATTCCAGGAACACAGCTCAATAGATCACTCAGCTGATGACCTTCCCTCTGTAGATGATGCTCTTGATTTTTTCAATACATTATATTTTCGGCTGGTCTTCAATCAATACCTAGGACTTCAGGCATATTTATCCACCAACCAGTTCCCTGGTGGATTCATAACAAGCCACGAAACTCATAGAACTATGAGATCAGCTTTCACCAGATATCGCAGATGAAAATGTGAGTATTACCATCTTGAATTTTGAAAAGCAAAAGCTCACTTCTGTTCGGAAATTAAAAAAAGGCTTGAAAGGAATCTTGGACAATTTTCACATCTCCACTAAATTCAAAACCACCCCTGACTTAGTCTGGAAGAGAGCTAGAAAAATAGCAGGCAAACGTACTGCTTGTCAACCTTTGTGAAGTAGCAGATCCCCGGTTAGTGGTAAATGAGTTTGCTAATCATTTTGCTAATGTTGCAAATAAAAATGATGACAGACCTTATTCAGCTTAAAGAAGGCTAATGGAACAGGTAGAAATTTACATCAAGGAATGAATAAAATATCCCTTTATTATTATGGGAGATATGAATAGTAGAAACCCTCTTGGGGGTTATATCATTACAAATCTATGAGGAAACTGCGTGTGTTCCTTCGCAGAAAGGCAAATGTGGGAATCCTCAACACAGGGGCAACATTCCAGGAACACAGCTCAATAGATCACTCAGCTGATGACTTTCCCGCTGTAGATGATGCTCTTGATTTTTTCAATACATTATATTTTAGGCTGGTCTTCAATCAATACCTAGGACTTCAGGCATATTTATCCACCAACCAGTTCCCTGGTGGACTCATAACAAGCCACGAAACTCATAGAACTATGAGATCAGCTTTCACCAGATATCGCAGATGAAAATGTGAGTATTACCGTCTTGAATTTTGAAAAGCAAAAGCTCACTTCTGTTCGGAAATTAAAAAAGGCTTGAAAGGAATCTTGGACAATTTTCACATCTCCACTAAATTCAAAAACACCCCTGACTTAGTCTGGAAGAGAGCTAGAAAAATAGCAGGCAAACGTACTCCTTGTCAACCTTTGTGAAGTAGCAGATCCCCGGTTAGTGGCAAATGAGTTTGCTAATCATTTTGCTAATGTTGCAAAGAAAAATGATGACAGACCCTATTCAGCTTAAAGAAGGCTAATGGAACAGGTAGAAATTGATTTTAATACATCAAGGAATGAGTAAAATAATGTACCTTTTACTATGAAAGAATCTGAATCATTCATAAGTAAATGTGGTGAATCAACTCCTGGACTGGATAGTACAACATAATCAATGATTTAAGTATATCCACGAAAATACCAAATTTTTCATATTAAGCCTTATGTCTTCCTTAAGCTATAGGTGAAGTTAAAATTACTGCCATTTGTGAAACAAAGGAAAGACCCATTCAAGACAAGAGAATTATTGTCCCATTGCACTGACATCATGTCTGTGTAAGACCATGGAAAAAATGGTGAACACACATCTGATGTGGTAGTTGGAACGTGCTAAATATCTGTTGCCTGCTCAGTGTGGTTTTCAAAGTATACATACCACAACTGATGTGTTGGTTCGAATGGAATCTTCAATATGTGAAGCTTTTGGTAACAAACAGCATCACGTCACTGTTTTCTTTGATCTTCAGAAGGCTTATGATACAACATGGAGATAAGACATTCTGATGATTCTTTATGAATGTAACCTTAGAGGCAATTTGCCTAATTTTTTCATGGCATTTAAAAAAAAAAAGGTTATTTCAGGGTCACTTTGGAGCAACAATGTCAGATGTATTCAACCAAGAAGGAGTACCACATGGAAGTGTTTTAAGCATAACCTTATTTGCCTTAGCAATGAATGGGGTATTCGAAATAATTCCCTCAGATGTAGCTTATACTCTTTTAGTAGATGACCTTTTGCAGCAACAAGGGTGGCAGTGGCTCAATGCCGCCTTCAGCTCTGCACTGTTAACACAGCAAAGTGGTCTGAGATGAATGGATTTAGTTTTTCAGCTGTAAAATGTTAATCATGCACTTTTGCCGTATAAGAGGATTCCATCTTGATCCAGATCTGTTCATACATGGGCAGATAATTCCATGTGTTAGTGAAAGGATGTTTCTTGGGTTGATTTTTGATAGCAAGCTGACTTGGATTCCACATCTGAAATATATTATGATAAAATGCTTGAAAGCAATGAATGTCAGGGAAGTTCTGTCCCACACTTCATGTGGTACTGCCCAAACTCAGATATTGAGACTATAAAAAGCCTTGGTCTTTTCATAATTAACTTATGGTGTGAAGTGAACACCTCAGCAAACCCTAATAGCCTTAAAATGCTTAATTCATGGAGGAGCAAGATTGTCTACAGGAACATGTAAATCATCTGCCACTGAGAGCATGTTTGAAGACGCTAGTGAAGTGCCTCTGGACCTTCATAATCAACGTCGGCTGGTTTGGAGCTGGTACAGACTTCAGAGGCTTCCTAAGTCCTTAACCAGCATTTTTATCTGAAATGGAAGGCATTGGCAATTTTATGAAAATCATCCCAAGCAACCTCAACCATTTGCTTTTAGAGTTAAATGTACAACCAGGCAATTAAACATGCTAAGGATGGAGATTTTGCGAGTTTGGTATTTGGTTAGCTCCCCCTGGAACCTTCTAGAGGTAAAATGGTGTAGATATTTTAATTCGACAAGGGTAGAAATGTTCATTGAGGGAATGCGGTCAATATTTTTAGAACATGATAACTCCACAGCAGTTTTCATGGTTGGCTGAAAGTCAGATACTAGCATCGGCTTTGGAGAGGCATTCCCTGATGTAGAAAGAAGCGGATTATCATCTATTGCATCTATTTTTACAGCAGAACTGCATGCAGTTTTAAAGGCCTTAAAGGAAATTTCAACTCAGAATGGAAATAGTTTTACTATATATTGTGACTCAAGAAGTGTTCTTCAGTCTTTATATCATTTTAACTCTCTAAACCCACCGATTTCAGAGATACTGGAATGGCTACTTTTGGTGAAAAGAAGAGGCAAAGAAGCCAATTTTTAAGGGGCGCCTTCCCATGATGAGGTTCTTGGGAACGAGCAAGATGATTAACTTGTTAATTTAGCAGTTGCCTCCCCAGAACCCAAAAGAGCCCTACTTCCATATCAGGGTAGTAGGGTTCTTGATGTCAGGTAAAAATCCTCCATTCTGCGATGACTGTATTGTGCCCTTACGTTGAAACATTTGCTGGTCAAATGTCCCAGTTTTGGGAATCTAAGATGTAGGTTCCTCTCTTGGGGACGAGACAGAGATAGACGTTTTATCTTTGCAACGATTCTCGGGGAGGGCTGTAATTTAGAGCAGCTATATATATTTGTTAAGAGGACGAGTCTCCTCAACAAAATTTAGATCATACACACATACAGTGTTTATATGTATACATATATGTATTTACACACATACACACACACACTCACACACATATATATATATATATATATATATATATATACACACATATATATATATATATATATATATATATATATATATATATATATATATATATATATATATATATATAATGTCACGATGCATATCAAGTACCTGGTTATTACACAACTAATCTCAAGATTCAAAATATACCTCACTTCAGCCAGATACCTGAACTCTCATAACATTAATTATTACGACTGAGTACTCTAAAGGTAACAGTGATCCCTTAAGAAAAAACTTATTTATCAATCACTTGAAAAATCAAACTAAGTTCATCAGAATATGTGTGAGGTATCAAAAATTAAACTAGAAATCTTCTAGAGTATAAGGGCATCACTCCATCAAAAAACTCTAACGTTTTCCCTGGTCTTAATTCACTTTAGCAAAACTAAAAAGAACAAAACATGTTTACCACTTTGCCTTATGCACACATAATCAATCCTATTCACTGGTGATTAATAAATGAAACACTGTTTTTCTTAAAATGTTAAATACAAATATTTATTTTTAAATTCAAAGTTTATAATTAGAATTCACAATTAATTAGAATTCACAATCTGAAAAATCTATTATTCCTTGAAAATAACACAACACTCAATTAATTCTTGAATTAAATTATGAAACAAAACTAATTCACAAAAACTTTATCAGGAATTTAAATTAATCAAGCAAAATTTAAACTATCAAGAATTACTCAAGATTTAAAAAGAAAATCTTAAATAAATGAAGTATTAAATCAATTACGCAATGTTAAATTATGTATGCAATGTTAAATTATACCAAGAAATATTTAAAATGTTACGTAAATAAATGTTACATCACAAACGTAAAAAATGTGAAAATACAAAGAGATTGTAAATAGAAAAACACACAAAAATACACATAAGATTTATCTATAATGATTTCACTTTTTCAAAATTTCCTAACTTATCATACCATGGTATTAATAAGTAAAATTCACGTTACCTTACACAAACTTGTGAAAACCTCTGTAAATCACTTGCTGCAGCTGCGTTATCACAAAACACACTTTTTACCAGGCGCCGTTACGAACTAAATAACTTTACTAAATTCAGATCTCAAAAGTTAATACTAATACGTGACCACAGACCACTATGTTAAAATAATCTCTTCCTAAGAACGAGAGAGAGAGAGGGAACCAAATCGACAAATTTTAGAATTCCAGTAACAGTGAAACAATTACATGATGTCATTAAAGCATTTTGGGTACGAGATACAAAAGTTCTAGAAGCAGGGAGGTGACGTCATTAAAGCATTTTGGGTGCGAGATACAATGGAGAAGCTTCTAGAAGGAAAATGATGTCATCCCAGCAAAACGTTTTGAACGCAGTCTTACAAAACATGACGTAATTGATCAAGACACGTATTCTTTCTCTCAAAGTGGCGTACGTGACTCGAACAATGCATGTAACAACATGAAATCCCTCGTCTTGAGCCCGTACAAGACGAATCGCATTTGTTATCCCAAACCTGTCATCACTAACCCAAAACAAAGCGCTCGCTCTTATCTTAACTGATGACAATTGAAATGAAACAAGCTCTTCCTGGACACACACACACGTGTTCAAATACTACGCTTTTACCAAGAAAGATTCTAAACTACGTTACCATTAAAATTGTATTAACAATTCTAAATTACGCTATCAAGTTATTCAATCATTAGTTCTTTTGAGATCTGATGCCAAACTAAATATGACACTTCAACAACCATTATCATTACACATAACACATGAAACAAAGTAAATATGTCAAAATTATAGGAGGACATACGTATTACAAGGCAAAATCATGAAAATATATAAAATATATATATATATATATATATATATATATATATATATATATATATATATATATATATTATAGATAGATAGATAGATACTTCTTATATGAAACTCCTTCCAAACTTATTTATTATTTACCTACTGTATTTAGCTTCCTATTAAATTTTATTATGATGTCAATAACCTACATGTTGTGACACCAGTTTTAGTGGCCATAAATCAATCAGATCTCTATTTTTTGCGGTACAGAGCTACAAACCCCAGCAACCAGCCATTTTGTAACTTTGGTATCGCCATGAACAAGATGAGTGATATTATTTACCTCTCCTGACATGCTAAGAAGTGAAAACTGTGATTGCTCTCAATAATCAAAGAAGAAGCTTCCCAGCCACGTAAGGGTTATTTCCTCATACTAATGGGTCCACACACATTTACTAAGGACTTCTTTCCTGGAGGTATCCTTGAGGACATTGCATCCGTAACCTTGCCCCACTGTACTTCCTAGAGCATCAAAGTCCAGGTTTTACCGCTTATTGCCATCACAATATCAGTCATTAGTAAACTAGCCTGGCCCTAGGGACATTTCTAACGATTCCTGAAGTTTGGACCAAGGTACATCTGTTCTGTAAACTTATTTAGGAACCAGCTGTGAGAGGGTAGCACAGGGTTGGTGTGATAGTAATTGGAATTCATTACTCACAGACTATCATAGTTACCCACAGGAAACTAGGTACATATTGCTTGAATATATATATATATATATATATAATATATATATATATATATATATATATATATATATATATATATATATATATATATATATATATATATATATATACATATATATATATATACATATATATATATATATATATATATATATATATATATATATATATATATATATATATATTCATGATATTGCCTTGTAAAATGTATATCTTTCCATGATTTTGATATGTTTACCATTCTAGTTATGTGTTTTGTGTAATAATAATAATTGTTGAAGTATCGTATGTAGTGTAATGTCAGACCTCAAAAGAGTTAGAGATTTAGATAACTTAGCAGCGTAATTTAGAATTAATGATACATTTTAATAATAATGTAGTATGTGATCACCCATTTTGTCTCCCAGCAACATGTGTTCTGTACTCGTGATTTTGTATGTTGTGTTTTGATTCGGTTGTCATTGCGAAAGATAATGTGTTGACAAACGAAAGAATGGCAGTTGAGTCGTTTAACATTTTGTCTCATACGAGAAAAAGACTAATGATTTCACGATGTTTCATGTACTGTTCTGAAAACCAACTTTGGTTCTTCGTCTTGTTTTAAAAACATGCCATTTATGATTGGCCAGCTGCTGTCTGTTTTGATTGTGTTGAGATCTTATTAAGAGCTTCGTCCCATATGATTTTCTGTTCGAGTCACGTAAGTCTTTTTTGGGTAAAAGCACAAGTCTCCATCCATTATGTCATGTTTTGTAAGATTGCACTGCTCTGATCACGTATTGTTCTAATGCACTAGTTTTGGCCCCAAAACGTTTTGCTCAGGAATAATGATGTCATCTGGTTGTTTCATTTCTAATCAGAATCCAAAAATTTGCTCATTCTGATTTCAGAGACCGTCCGTGTGGTTCTCTCTCTCTCTCTTTCTTGAAATGAGAGAAATTATTAACGTAAAATATCTGTGTGGTCACTGGTATTAGTCTTAGCTTTTGAGATCTGAATGTAGGAAGTGTGTAACGACGCCTATCAGAAGTCTCTTTTGTGAATCTCAAGCAGCTGCATTTCGAGTAGATTTTGCAAAAGTTTTCACAAGCTTGTGTAAGATAAAGTGAATTATGCTTTGTTTGCAGTCTCTTAATTTTTCACATTTTATATATTAGTGATTTGACATTTATTTACTTAGCAATTTAAGTATTTCTTAATAATTTAACATTACATATTTGATTTAATTTTTATTTACTAAGATTTTCTTTTCAAATCTTGAGTAATTCTTAATAGTTTAAATTTTGCTTGATTAATTTAATTTCTTGGTAAATTAAAGTTTTCGTGATTTAGTTTTGTTTAATATTTTAACTCAAGAATTAGTTAAGTTTTTGTTTTTTTCAAGTAATAGTAAATTTTTTCAAATTGTGAATTCTAATTATAAATTTTGAATTTAAAAATAAATTTTTGTATTTAAATTTTTTAAAAACAATGTTTCATTTATTAACAACCAGTGAATAAGATTAATTGTGTACATAGGACAAAGTGATAAACATGTTTTTTTCCTTTAGTTTTGCTGAAGTGAATTAAGACCAGGGAAACAGTTAAAGTTGTTTGATGGAGTGATGCCCTTTTATTCCAATATATTTCTTGTTTTATTGTTGATACCTCACACTTGTTTTGATAAACTTAGTTTGATTTTTCACGTGATTAATAAGCTTTTTAATGGATCACTGTTACCTGTAGAGTACTCAATCGTAATTTTTATTGTTATGAGAGTTCAGGTATCTGGCTGCAGTGAGATAAATTTTTGAATTCTGTGATTAGTTGTGTAATAACCAGGTACTTGGTATATTTCGTGAAAAAAAAAATATATATATATATATATATATATATATATATATATATATATATATATATATATATATATATATATATATATATATATATATATGTATGTATGTATGTATAAATGCCCACACACAGAAACATATGCATATGCATATATATATATATATATATATATATATATATATATATATATACACACATATGCTTCGTGTGTGGGCATTTTTCCTTTATAGGGAGGCAGTGACAGAAGGGCACAGCCATTCAGTTTTTCAGCAATTCTTCATGGATGAGGTTGCAAGTACCATGCCAACTTCTTGACTCCAGCAGATACTGGTCCCTATTTACAGCTGTGTGGACTGAAAGGAGATGGGATGGAAATAATCCAAGGACCTTCCATATGCAAGCTGAACATTGTAATGCTCAGCCATGGTGACCTTTTTGACAGAATGCACCCACCATTCAAGGTCTACCCATTTAACCTGACATTGAAAATATCTATTGACAACATTAAAATTATTCACATTTATAGTGTCTTTGTGACTTTCATATTGATGGAGTAACTATAATTAAGGCATTTTACCGTCTTAATTTAGATGGTAAACTTTAGTCTTGTTAAGGCAAAAACTTATAAAAAACTTGTCCGTGAAACATTTGAGTCTGTGAAAACCTTCATTCACAAACACTGCCTGTGTTTCCATTTCTAAGGTAAATATTAAGAATGGCAGACCTCAAGCCAGATAATACATAGGGGGGAAGGCTAGGGTTTCTTAGTTTGCAGGCAATTTAGTGAACAAATGGAAGACTCAAGGACAGGCCAGGTATCCGAGCACATAAGACTTTCAACGCTGCAAATGAAACTGAATGAAGTATGTAATTTCGAAAATTAATCTCAAACATTCCAAGTTTAAATGAAATCTTTATTTCAGGAAAATGTAAATGCTATCAGAGTTAGGGGATGCAAACACCTGGCTATGTGCTTGGCTAATAACATGACAGGATGTACGCTTGCAGAATGGCTCAGAACAGTGAAAATTTAACATCAGCCTATGATATGAATATAAACAAAAGTTGCTCTGACATACAGATGTGGTGTATCTCTATGGCTATTTCATAGTTGATAATAAAAGGTTAGAAAAGAGGGAAAACAAAGCCATGAAGACAGCACAATGAATATAAACTTAAGTGACGAAAGAATGAAAGTAATTTATTCAAACAGGTGTTTGAGAGGAAGTGAAATGGATAATAGTAAGTGGCCCACAGAAGGGTGAACATGAAGGGAGATAAGATCTCTGCAAAATGTTTGGAAGGATGAGTGTCTATGGAAACAGCTATTGGGGTGCAGGAAACAATTGTTAGGCCTGCTCTCCTCGATGGATACAGGGGGTGAATACTGAATAGGAAGGGTGGGAAAAAGATATGACCTGCTGATGTAATTTGTTTGCAAAGTTAATGTGGAGTAAGGACAAATACGATAAATATCAGATACAAGGATGATGCGTCCATGAGATTAAACATGTGAAAACAAGGTTAGAGAGTGTTCCATAGTCACTCAGTTAGAAGGAGAAAGAATGATTAACTGTTAAAAAGTGTGCCATTGTAAGTTATGGGAGGATGAAGAGGGAGACCGAGAAAGTACTGGCAGATGATGTGATGTTTTATGGAGAGGGAGACCGAGAAAGTACTGGCAAGATGATGTGATGAAAGTCTTGTTCACATAGGACCTTAATGTTCAGAAAATGAGAGAGCACATGCCAAACAGTGAAGAATGGCACAGTGTGCACTACGGAGGAAGGTGTTACACTCTGCTGAAGAGGCTTGTCATTACACATAAGAATGTAAATGAATGATGTCTTATTTTCTTGCAAGGGGGTTCATTCTTACGATTCACTGATTTGTTTCTTTCCTTAAGAGCTTTTTATCTCTTTCATCAAGGAAAATAGCCTTTTGGTCTGGTCTTCCATTCTTTTCACAGGACCAAAGCATCTTGAACCACAATTATACAACCTTTTACCTGTGTTAACCTTTTTACCATTCACCTACGCATCTCCACACTTCTTACCTTTTTAAGTCTTTGTACAGCACATAGGGCATTGAAACAACTCACCTCTGTAGCTTCAGCCTTTTTCCCATTTACATTCAACATTCTCACTTCACTCTCATAAGGGTGAGATGACTCAAAATGTGTTCCACCTTGGCCCTATAAATAATTAATGTTACTTCCCAATCTTTTACAAACACCCTGTTATCCTACTTCCTCCACCTCTTCTGTGACTCCACTCTTCAATCATAAAAACACAATAACTGCTTTCATTCTCCCATCATACATTCATCGCTTCATCTTCCTTGTTGCCATTTTCCCTCAAAACCTGGTTCTCGTTCACATTTTCAAACCCTATCACTGGTTTCCCCAGCTGCTCTTCGTTATCCCATATCGCTACCATGTCTGTAAGACATCAACCATTCTATCCTCTATACCTGACTCATTTTCTTATTCCACATCTCTCCACTAGTCTAATTTCAATTCTCTGCCTTCTTGCATCACTCTATCCATAAAGAAATTAAACATGGAAGAGGACATAATCACGCACACCCGCTTTTGCAAAAAACCAATTATTCCATTTTCTATAGATTGTGCCACGTTTCGTTCCCATCATAAAAACTCTTCATCGATCTCAACAACTTACCTTATAGCCCATATGTCCTCAGCATCTACACTGCCTCTCTATCGATTCTATCAAGAGCTTTCTCTAGGTTCACGCATACAAATTAAGCCCTTCCCTCTCACATAATCACAAACATTTGCACCCTCTTTCTTGTCTAAAACCACATCATGGTTTCTCTGTCAATCATTCTGTCATCTGTCTCACGCTTTCTCAATCAAACCCTGCCACACATCTTCCTTAGCGCACAACATAATGGTAAGGTCTTGTAATTCTTCGTGTTTTTCTTATTAGCTTTACTATTATACAGTAGAACAAATGTTTATCTCATCCATTCCTTCGGAACCGTTTCCTCATACAGTCAGCACTCGAAATATAACGCTATAAATTCTACCCTTTTGCTCTTTTTATGGGCTCCTTTTATTGGATGGAATTACGTTTTAACAAAAAAATAAATATATATATATATATATATATATATATATATATATATATATATATATATATATATATATATATATAACACAAGTGGAACAAATAACTGGGTGGATTTAATGTTTCACGCCTCCATATTAGAGTACTTACACAATTAGGATGCAAAACATTTAACTTTTCATAGGTCCTCCGAATTTCATTTCGTGATACAATGAGAGGATAATCATTCCCGTCACACAATAATTTTTTAATAGGTCGGAAGAGCGACCAGCTTTAATGGTTCTCTTTGTGCAAACTTTCTAAAATCCATAAAAATATATTAGGTAAAAGCTTGCGTTTTTCGTGAGTACATGTCTTAATGCCACGTAAGATTCAGCCTTTAGTCCCCGTCACTGGGCCAAAAGCAACGCAATAATCTCACTGACTGTGGAAGGTTTGGTGGGCAATTTACAATGGAAATAGACAATTAATTCTATGCCTTTCCCAGTTGAGGTTCAGCTCTGCCATATTCATATTCATAGCGGAAAACAGCCTTAAATATGTTACAGGTACTATGAGCCAAGGGAAATTAGGGTCCTGGCAAGCGTTACCAACAGAGTATCACCTTAGCTTTCAGCATTATTATTATGAAATAAATAGCAGAACTGGAAGTAGCAATTTCAATACTGCTTTTCTGTGCAAGTGCTTCCCCAAGAATTGCTTACTCTTATCTTCTTTTCTTTCTTTCTCTACCTGCCAATTATTCGAATGTTTAGTAAATACGCGAAGGCCTGTATAGAAAAACGCCACGGGCGGTGGTCTTTCATGACATCATCTTAAAATTGCTTGACAATCACTAAAACGATGAAGGCAATGAGGCGATTAAACTGCCCTAAGGTTTATATATGAACAAATTCAAAGTTTCGCTTTATTCCCGTGGAAATAGTAATGTCATCTCAAACTCATCTATTTCAGAACGTGGTTAATCCGGTTCCTAATACGGCTACATCCCCTTTTACTAAAATGAATAAAGACAAAGAGGAAATGAATACAATTTTGCCTTTCTCCCTCTCGTCCTTTTCGTATAACATTAATCTGAATGTTTTAAGTGCTCATATTAGGGAAAGGGAGAGGAAGAGGAGGGAGGAAAAAGAGAGAGAGAGAAAGAAAGAGAGAGCTTAATGAATAGTTTTTAAAGATAAAGAAGGATTTTAAATACAATGTACCATATTATATAAGGCCACAGGTTATCATAAATCAAATTACAACCAATTTAATTCCATTTATGGTGCCCATCGTTAAAGTTTTGCTTAATATATCTGAATTTAAATATTTATTATATATAATATATATATATATATATATATATATATATATATATATATATATATATATATATACATATATGTGTGTGTGTGTGTGTATTTGTGCCTTGTGGTGTGAGCAGTTGTACTCCTCACCTTCCAAGGAAGAGGTCCCAGACTTAACTCCTGGGCATGCTGGTGGATAGGCTGGACAGGAAAGCTCCATTAAAACTCAATATGCATCTATTGCCCTATTGAGGGAATTAAGTACCTGGTAGTCAGATGACCGCAGTGGTCGCAACCATGGTGAAAAAGGGGTAGCAGCTAGCAATTTCATACCATAGATAATTTGTTTATTTGATAGTATATATAGTAAGAGGTTACAGACTCCAAGTCGTAGACAACTGGAAGTTCTCGTATAAAGCAGTGGTGTGAATGGTGCAGTTTTACTTCCAGGAAATGTACAAAACCTAATAAGGGATTGCCTTTGGTCATTCAAGAGAATCTGCTTCATCAAGAACGCCATAAACCACTACATTTATTCAGCTGCCTTTTGACACGGTGCTGTGTCTGTCAAGTCTGTGCTGGGGTGTAAGTTTTATACTTCTTCAGATATTCCTCGTCTCTTCAAAACTTTGCAGATGCCCCTATAACTGTCTTTTCCATACAATCTGTTAATCAGTTGTTCTATTACCTAGAATCATCCATGACATTTATAAGTGACGATGCCCAGCTAATTGACTAAAATATTTCCATTCTCCCTCTTCAACTGTAACGTTTATCACTTGATAATCTTAGTTTTTTTTTTGCATTCTCATACGCAGACTATTGTTAACATTAACTTTTAACATTTACCACTTACTTTATATTTCCGTCGTCGAAATAAATATCTGATCACGTTCCGCTACACGCCACTGTGTCCCTGTTTACCGAGGCATAAAATGTGGTTCCAAGTTTTCATTCTATAACAGCAGATAAAGCCGAGTAGAGTGGGGAAAGAAAATCAGAAGAGTGCCATCTGACATTATCCTTTCTAATGGCCATGTGGAGATGAGAATGAACAGGGTCTCGAGGAAATGTGTTAAGAAGAGTGCCTAATTGTTCAGGAAGCAATTTCCTAAATAGATATTCAAAAGCAACCTGGGAAAGTAAATTGTGAGGAAAAGAACTTCGAGCGAAGCAGATGGAAGAACGTAGTAACGAATGAAAAGGTGAGAAAAGAAGTACGTTTAGGTATAAGTAATCATCACCTGGCTGAAGAGAAAGGGAAAATAAATATAAATCGTAGTTTTAGTGGGAGAGAAAGGTAAAAACTCGATTATTTATGGATTTAAACGACTGTCTAGGAGGCAGATTTCTACACAGATACATATATAACAGAATTATTGTGCATCGAAAAGTTCGAGTATCTTATATCTACACGCTGACTGATAACATTCAAGAGTTATAAAGCATTGATACATGTAACTGATCGAGTTTGATAATTGATAACTTTGTATATTTGCAATTATCACCTGATTAGTAATGAAATATCAGTTTTTTTATTGGGACTGAACATGGCATGTCTAGTATATTATTTTCAGTTAAGAATGATACCTTTTTCTGGATCGTGTATATAATCAGTGTACCAAACGTATTTAATAAATTTTGAGGTGATAATATTTATATTGCATGTTACGTATTGTTTATGGTTCGGAGACTCATAATATAATGATAATGTTATTTAGTGCAGTCTATGACTGAACTGATTATTTTGATTTTTGATTCAGTAGTAGAAAGGGATTGGAAACGATAATGCTGTAACTCGTCTGCCTATCATAACGTATTATTGTTTTCAGTTATTTATACAAGTTGATCTTAAACCTCGTGCTCTGGCACTGGTGATTTGGTACTCGATCAGAATTACGCGGGAAAACACTTAGCCTATACTTTGACCGATCCTACATTTATTGTTAATTACATACGCAACAAACTCTTATTATACCAATGTAAAACATCACAGACTGGTTCTGATTTTTGCAGTGATCTTATATTGATATATGTCATTCGTGAGGATTATTCGTAAAAATTCTTGTTACTGTTTTATAGGCATTTTGACAGCAGTTGTAATCAAGCTGTTCATTACACTATAATATGGTTCTTTTGTGAGTAGTTGACTACTCTGTATTCTCTTACCATAACCTGAAGGACTGGCAGGTAAGAATAAAATGAATGAAATCTGCTAAGGTAAAGACACTGAGATGGAAGTTCAGGGGGGGTTATGCAAACTTCAAGGATGAGGTCACAAAGTAGCAAGGGTATGTAGGAGGGTAGGTAGATGGCACTGAATCAGTAATCCTGAGATAATTCTGAAGGCTAGCAAAAGGAAAAAGGGCACAGTTTGTAGTGCATTTACAAGACAAGGCGGTGAATGAGTAAACCAATGTCACGCGAGTGAACAATAGTTATGGCAAGCCGAAATGTATGGGTAAGTCTCAGCAAAGACTTTGGAGAGAAAAGGGAAGCACATGGATCGAATGGTTCATCATATGAATAAAAAAGGAGAAAGATGCTGTCGAGGGGAATGGAGCCCAATCTTGATGGAGTGAGTGTTTTGAAGAGTTGTGGAATGAGGAACATAGAACAGAAGTAAACATATGTGATGCAAGCATGCAAGAAGCTCATCTAAATTTGAGAAATCTTGTGAAAGTGGATGTTGAAAAATGAGGAGGCCAATTAAAAAACTTAAAATTAGAAAGGTACCACGGGTTGATGGATTTACAAGGTGAAAATCCACAATAGAGGTGAAAGTGTGACTGAGTAACTAACCAGGTTGTGTAAGGTAATGCTAAGAGAAGGGAAAGGTTCTAAAGGGATGTCTGATGAAAATTAGAATTTGTTTGTAAGATTGCAAACGTGATATGGGTGATTAAAAAATGACAGGGGTACAGCATTACTTACAATAAATGGATACATGAAAGGCATAATGTTTAATGAAAAAGGACAAATAGAATAATTCGTGGGGGAAAGCACTGAAGGTTTCGACAAGAAAAGTGTGTGCGGATCAAGTGTGTTTGTTATGATGCACTTTTGAGAAAAGTTTGAGAGTACATGGAAAATGTTTGCTGTGACATGCATAAGTCTAGAAAAAGCTTGTAATAGAATTGAAAGATACATAATGTAGAGGATACCAAGAATGAGTGTGTAGAAAGTTTCTTTTGAGAACGATCAGTTTTCTTAACGAAGGATGAGCTCACGTTACAAAGCTGAGATGGGAGAATGGCTAAGTTAGGGTAAAACCGAATCTGTGAGGAGGAATGCATCATGTTCCCAAGGCTCATAAATATCCCTGTGACAAGTCAGAATGATGACAAGTCAGGGTAAAGCAGATGAAGTGCAATGTTATGGGATGAGCAAAGGGGTCTTGCATGGAGTGTGACATGACTATGACTTATGCTTGCAAATGACATGAGTCTGAAATTTTGAAAAAGTACTAGTAAGTGAATGTGAGCCTTATAACGTCACAAGGGTAAATAAGAGATCATGAACGAGAGTAATAAATACTAATAAGGGCTATTTATTCATTTTTATGAAATTTATGTTGTCAAGCCAACTTGGGTAATTCCAGCCATTCGGCGTTCAAGTACAAAGATCTGAAGGTGGAATGAGGAGAAAACCCTACAGCTGCACTGAGAAGTGATAGAGAGGTCGGAAAGAAGCGGGATCGGAGATAAAGTAAAAGACTAAATTGTGGGTGCAGCTAGTGGTCGAAGAGGTGCTGCACACACCCTTTAGTACTACCTACACTGCACCACATGAGGCGCACTGAAGGCACTACCCCCAACCGAGAATATGGACTACAGAAGAATGAGACTGCTTCCCCCAAACTGGATTGAGTGAAAGAACGGAAGTGGTTGATATCATATTGGTATTTTGGAGTAGACCTAGGAAACAATGAAAAAAATTACGTCATAAATCTGGTGAGGTAATGGAGATAAGGTCTATGTATGACATCTAAAAAAGAAGAGCAATGTCTATGGAAACTATGATAGGATTGTCGAATCAACCCTCCTTTACGTAAAAGAGTGAATACGTTATGAGAATGAAAGGAAAAGTTTGAGCTGTTGAATTGTGCAAGCAGCATATGCAGAGTAAAATGTGTCAAGGGGTCAGAAATGTGAGGAAATAAGATGTGGTAAGATGGTTGGCATAGGTGATAAGATAGAAGAGTTCGTTTCAAGGTGGTTCGGTCATGTAGCGAAAACAGAGGACGATAGTTTCGTGGAAACTTTG
This sequence comes from Macrobrachium rosenbergii, assembly GCF_040412425.1. Classification (NCBI taxonomy): domain Eukaryota; kingdom Metazoa; phylum Arthropoda; class Malacostraca; order Decapoda; family Palaemonidae; genus Macrobrachium; species Macrobrachium rosenbergii. The sequence goes on from NC_089791.1 coordinate 6,296,616, forward strand.
TGGGAAGTGATGGAAGGAGAGGTAAAGGAACCTATCAAGTTTTACGCCCTCCTTTTCATTGCTCGTCCTAACAATAACCACTGAACGTTTCTACCTTCCATTCACTTTCAGAATAAAATCTTTAACGCTACCTCTTATTTTCCTTATGCAAATACAGATAAGCTCAAACTTACAAACTTATAAAGGAGTGACTCTTTGCTAAGTCATCCTCGATATTTTTACATAAAGCAACTTTGTTGCTTCTCACTATATTACCACAGAAACGAAATATTCGCAAGTGTAATGGCCAAAAAATTTCTATAGTCCTGTTCAAACCTATCTCTCCTTTTAATGAAACATTATGCAAATTTTCTTATCATGAAAAATATAACAGCAACCTTAAACTGGTTTTAGCACAATTCGTCCTTTTTCGACGAAAAAGCGAAATAAAATGTTTGCAGAGCTATTACTGTCTACTTAAAATTTCATCAGGACTGATAATATGTTCGAAGGATATACTGTATATGATAATACTCATTCGGTTCATGAGTATCAAACTAAGTTCAGGCCAACATAGACGCTGGAGAGAGAAATGTTCTCCGAAAAAGATGGAAAGTGTGGGGATTCAACTTTGTGCATTATTCAACGCAACGCTTATAAAATGCAAGTATTCCTCATAATCTGGATAAATGACTTATGACAAAATGCATACACTTGTTCGTTATTAATGTCTTTTTCTCTACCAGTTTATTTTCTCTTGATTTGGTTTTCTTTCGAAACAGAGGGAGTTACTTCTTCCTTTGATTATTGTTTAAATAAACAAACTTTCAATAAAGTAAGCACATACAGGAACTGACTTGGAAAGCAAGTTTCCACTTAGCTAAATGGCAATAAGTGAAGTTGAGAAGGGAGATATGAAAATAAATAAATAGAGGTACAGATTTACATTCAATACACTAATGTAAGTCATAATATTTTGGCAGAGTGCACTGCTTACAGTGCTCCTTGTGTGGTGTACTGTAAAAAAGAGGTGACGTAAGAAAAATTCCGGTTCTCAGCAAACCTTTGGGGATTAGGTTGCGAGGCCCTTGTTCTTTGCCCTAACTTCCAGCTGACGCTGGTATCCATTCAGTGCCGTATTTACTAATAATTTAAAACAATTATATGTTCAACACTCGAAATCTGTACACAATTACGGAGAAAGAACAGTCGCTTATAAAATTCATCGTCAAACCTAATGAAGAAACATAATTTACAGGTTATTAACGAGTGACAAAGACATCCGGACAATTGAAGAAGAAGAACCGGGGAGGGAAGGCAGCTTGACTTACGATATCATTTTGGACTAAATTACATCTCTTACATCTTATAGTATATATATATATATATATATATATATATATATATATATATATATATATATATATATGTTTATGTTTGCATATATATATATATACATCTTATATGTACATATGTATACACACACACACACACACACACACACACACATATATATATATATATATATATATATATATATATATATATATATATATATATATATATATATATATATATATATATATATATATATATATATATATATATATATATATATATATATATATATAGTGTTACCACTTTTTTCCTTAATATATAAAACTGTTGCAGCAGTTCACTTAATAATAGGAAAGAAGTAAAAAGGCATAACAGAGTATAGACTAAATATTTCTTATTATAAAAAGATGATTATTCTCATACAGTATTAATGGACAAGTTTATATTACAACTGAGGGGTGGTTCAGTTTTTTATGAATTGGACAGTGAAGTTTACTTTCATTATAGGAACACATACAAAAAGACACCATTGGCCTAGGCTTATACCAAATTGTCTGTATCACATGGAAATATTGTTTTAAAGTTTTATTGTATGATTTGGACTTATAACGGGCTACAAATAGCATTAAAGGGTCTAACAGTAAAATGAAATACATTATTTATTCATACTCTGATCAGAGCGTTTGAGATACTTCCCAGATGAAATACAGCAGCAAACTGTCATAAAACTGATGCTAAGAGAGAGAGAGAGGGAGGGAGAGAGAGATATTTTATAGCTTGCTATTCAGAGTTTTCCCTGACAGTGCTGGGTTGGTCAGCTAGTGTATATATATATATATATATATATATATATATATATATATATATATATATATATATGTAATTCTATATATATGTAATTCTAATAGCCGCCCTTTGTTGGCCGACTCGGTTGAGCTTCACACTGTCACTCGATGGGCGGAGTTCAATTCCGCGGCCGGCTGATGAAGAGTTAGAGGAATTTATTTCTGGTGATAAAAATTCATTTCTCGCTATAATGTTGTTCGGATTCCACAATAAGCTGTAGGTCCCGTTGCTAAGTAACCAATTGGTTCTTAGCCACGTAAAATAAGTCTAATCCTTCGGGCCAGCCCTAGGATGTTAATCAGCTCAGTGGTCTGGTAAAACTAAGGTATACTTAACTTAATTCTAATAGCCACAATGCCCTCTTAACTTAGGAATTCCCCACTACACAAGAATAGTTATATGCGATCTAATGCAGTCATTGTAATAAAAAGTATGTGGGACAAAGTAGCAAGGATCTCGGAATAGCATCTCGGAATTCGATTAAAGCAACTCGAATATAACTTTACAACAGGGAATATATTCAGTAGTTTATTTCAAAACATTAATGAACATAGCCACACTAGCAACTGTTAAAATGCAAAAGAGGTCATATTCTGTTCAGACATTAAAAGCGAAATATTATCGAATCGTTTATAATAAAGAACAAGTAAAGAATGCGCCGAAGTTTCTACAGCGCAATCGGGCTTTCTGTACGCCGTATAATCCTGTACGAAACTTTCAGCCAAGGTCCATGAAACTCTTAGCTGCGGCCCATGAAACTCAGCCACGGTCCGGTGGTGGCCTCAGCCACGGCCCATGAAACTCTTGGTTGCGGCCCATGAAAATCAGCCACCGTCCGGTGGTGGCCTGTGTTGTTGGTACCTATAGTGGTGCCAGAAGGACGATTGTGGCTAACTTTAACCTTAATTAAAGTAAAAACTACTGAGGCTAAGGGTTGCAACTGGTCTGTTTGGTGATTGGAGGGTGGATGATCAACATACCAATTTGCAGCCCTCTAGCCTCAACAGTTTTAAAGATCTGAGGGCGGACAAAAAAAAATGCGGACAGAAAAAGTGCGGACAGACAGACAATGCCACCTCAATAGTTTTTATTTACAGAAAACTAAAAATCGTGTTGATTCGATGAACGAGTGACCAGGGATGCACAAACTTGACTAACTACCTGTAAATAATACTTTTAGACAAATATATATATAATATATATATATATATATATATATATATATATATATATATATATATACACATATATATATATGTATATATATATATATATATATATATATATATATATATATATATATATATATATATACTGTATATATATATACATTATATATATAAATATATATATATATACTGTATATATATTTCTTAGATCTCAGTGACAACATCTCACTAGCCCCACTAAAACCAGCATATAAGTATATGAGGCCTTACGTACAATACCTAACTTCAGCGCGGCATTTGCTGACACTTTCATTGGACGTTTCTCAAAAGTAAGATGTTGGTCAAAAGTTACAAGTATAGACAAAGCTTCAGACTCTTTCAGTAGAGTTCCATCCACCTGAAGGGGAGGATGAGGTGGGAAATTATCACGAGAGCTACTAATCAATAGATACTAAGGCTTGATTACCATTCTCCTTGGTGAAAGAGTCTTATAGGACATTCAGGTGGAATTCCATCCTAATCTACAACCTCCAGTAGGCGCTCCTGTTCCTTGGGATACATTACAGAAATATGGCACAGTTGACAGAATATGATGTGGAGGGTACTAAGAATGTATGGTACATTAGATAAAGTGTGAAGTGAAATTAAAAGTTTTTGTTTAGGAAGTAAAGCTAATGTTAGAATATGCAGACAGGAGAGTTACTGATTTGGAACAAAAGTGGGACTTCAACAAAGGGGTGTGTTATGGCAGTTTGATATCTTCATGGATGGACTGATGTTACAAGTCAGATGGAAAGCTATCGAAGAAATACAATTAATCATCGATGGAGGGTGGAATGTCTGATGTCTGCAGATGAAACAGTGACAATAAACTATAGATACTTATGAACAAGTTTGAAAGTGTCTTTGAAGACGAGAAAGTTAAGAATAAATCTGAGCAGGAGTAAGATGAGGCTAAATGGAAACCACAGGGGACAATGAATGTTAATATGGACAGTGAAAAGAATGAAAAGAATTGATTACTCTAAGTACTTGGGCAAATGCACTTGGGAATAAAATTTAACAGGACGATAGAAGAGCTGAGTCACATAAGAGTAGATCGCAGAAGTTACAGGGTTGAGGGGAAAAGATTGGTAAGACACTTGGAGTGTCTATGGAAGCCTAGGTAAAATGCATGAACATAAAGTTGAGCCAACTCTTCATTATGGAAGTATGGGTGCAGAATACAAATGAGAAAAACAAGTTGAAGCTGTCGAAATGAATTGTTTGTGTGGCATATGTTGCATACAAAAAATTGGAATGGGTAAGAAATTTGTGGAGTTATTTAGAAGAGGTAATAAAAAGATTGTATGGCTGAAAGATGGATCGAAGCTTCTCGAGATTGTCTGTCTAAATTGAAAGAACAGAGAACGATAGATTAGTGTTTAGAGGAAGAAGAGGAAGAACTAAAAAGCACTAAAAAAGCCTTAACATCCAGCAACAGTCAGATTGTTTGTGATTAGAAATAGCGATGTGTGTGTGTGTGTATCTGTATGTCAGCCGGGTTCGATGACAAGATGTTCAGGTTTCTTCGTATGTGTGCGTAGCATCTAATTTCACCTAGGGACTCACATATGATCCGGCAGTTAAAGTAACCACTGTCTTTTATTTTTCTCTAAAACACACACACACAGATACATACACACATATATATATATATATATATATATATATATATATATATATATATATATATATATATATATATATATATATATTAAAATTAGGCTGCAAAACTATGGACAGTGGCACTTTCGGTCTTTTAGCGCTCAACACAAGGAAAAGGAGTTTGAGTGGATGGACAGCAAAGTAGAGAGATCAAGAAATACAGAAGATGAAGTACAAGGATAAAGGTGGTACTGGGAGAATACCCAACTGTTGTAGTAAGAAGACCTCGTGAGAGAGGTTGAACAGCAAGAATGACGAAAAAAAAGGGGAATGGACGTAGAGCAAAAAAGGCTAAAATGTGGGCGCAACTAGGGGCCGCAAGGACGCTGCACACACCATGTGAGGTGCATACAAAGTGACAGCGCACAACTATTCAAACTACTTTAACCAGGTGAATCTGAAAAATGTTTCTTCTTCCAGAGTAAGAGTAAATGTGGTTCCTTGAGCAATACTCACTGCAATCCAGAAGATGCGAGTGATCAGCACATCCGTGATGGCGGTCGTCAGAGAGGATGCATCTTTCCTGCGCGGGGATGCACTGGGCCCCACTCGCACACGGGAATTCACCGTCTGCGCACCCTGACCATTCGCGCACTGGCGTCGAAGATCGCAATAATAATAATAATTAAAATAACAATGTGAGCAAATTGTGATGTTAAGTGATAATAACAGAATTACTAATCACAGTAATGATGATGATAATACCTTCAGTGATTACTGTCAGAATAACAATAGTATCAAATATTGTGGATACCAAAATCATTTTGAGAATTTGAACTAAAATAATGACAGCTATAAATAGAAATTGCATCATCCACCTAACCCATAATACATCAATCGAACCAAACCTTATTTAGCAGGGGGCTTGCCCTGTGCCCCGAGATAACAAATAATGTCTCCAAGCAAAATACATTTCGTCCCTCGACTGACAACTGATTATCATCAGCATTTAATATTAAGAATGAGTTACAGCAAATTAACACAAAATTAAACTTCGGCGCCAAAAAATAAAAGAAATAAAAAAGAGAGCACAAAAGGCAAAGCAAAATAAATGAATTTCCATCCTGCAGATCAATGTTACAAACACTGTAATCATCTTTTTGAAAACACTTCCTTTTTTGCAACGGAAACAATACCTGTACGAAAACGAACCGAGCGTTGTTTTCAAAATACACGGTTTGCATGCAAATTACCAATGTATTTTTCAAATCACTCTCTTTGCTAGTAATTTGGACGCTGTCTCGGTCAGTTCATGTATACGCCGAATGATGTGCTTTACTTAAACTATTCCAAGACAAGACTTGCTAATAACTGCTAAAAAATACATAATTTACATAAAAATATCTTCTTTTTATTTAAATGGATATGACATGGACAATCAAGTACAGTTCTGCTATGCTCAGAAAATCAGCAAGGATTTTTCCAGTGACTTTATGTTATAAGCAATTTTTTTCCATTAAGAATGACACCAACATATTTTTTGCTAGTAAATAAAGACATCGACAATCCCCGCCCCCACCCGCCCCCAACCTCAAACCCTTCCCAATTCCCTGATGTCTGCAACAGCTTACTCCTGGTAAATGAATGAATAACGTCACCAAGAGTTTTTCACAGTAAATCAAGTATCTCATCAACAGTTTATTTTCAATAAATGAACAACGTAATCAACAGCTTTTCCCAGTACATCAAGAACGCTACCAAGAGTATTCCCTTTGGACTACAAATGGCATTTCCAGATCTCCCAGTAAATAAAAGAGCGTCATCAATAAATTTCACATTAAATTAAGAATATAATCAACATATTTTTAAAATAAATTTAAGAATTTCATGCAGACTTGGGCTTAAATTATGAAAGCTATCAATCATTTTTTTTAATAAATTAAGAATGGTATCATCGTAAAATGTCAAGATTTTTTCTTAAATACACCATTATATTAGGAATGGTTTCAACAGTTTTTCTATTAAATACTTTGTCATCACCAATTTTTTCCAGCAACATTCATATGAACTGCTCTGTCCACCATATTAAGATACATAGTTTATTCTTATTAAATCAATAATGGAATACATAATTCATTAAAAGTTTTCCCGTTTAAATGATGAATATCATTAACAGTTTACTCCCATTAAAAAATATCAAGAGGTTATCTTTTGATAAATTAGTAATTTCATTTGTAGTTATTCCCCTCAAATTAAAAACGTCACTGATATTTTATTCCATTAAATAAAAAAAAATATTATCAAGCACTTATTCCCATTAATTGAACAGTGCCATCTGCATTTCTCCCATTTAAATTAAACTGTAAATGTTAGAAAAGAATTTTTCCCAAGTAAACAAAGTATATCTCATCAGCCGGTTCTCATTAATTTCACAAGTCATCGACAGCTTTTCCCAAGTAAATTGAGAATGCCATTAATAGTTTACTATTATTAAAGTAAGGAATGTTGAGCTTTTCACGTGAATGACTTAAATAAAATTTTCCCACTAAAATTACTGAAATCATCAACAGCTTTATCCCGCTAATGTTAAGAACATTTTTTCAATTTTAACAGCTCTCTAATTTCATCGGGTATATCATCAGTGCTTTATTCCCAATAAATTTATATTGTTGCTAAGTTTTTCTCATTAGATTCAGAATTTGTCTCCCATTAAACTATTTGTCTCCCATTAAATAAAGGTCATCAACAGTTTATTTTCATTGTATCAAAGATGCCATCACGGAACTTTCTTGTGATTATAATATCGTCAATAGTTTTCTTCGGTTACATTTAGGTTACCAACAGTTTTTCCATTTAATTTAGAATGACATTTACAGCTTATTCCATTCAGTTAAGAAAGCCAACAGCAGTGCTCATCATTTGTTTAAGGAGGTCTGCAACAGTTTTTCCCCATTACGAATATAACCTAGAGTTTCTCCAGTTAAGTTAAGAATGTCAACAATTGCTTCCAACTAAATCAAAAATGTCAACAACAGTTTTCTTCCAGTAGATAACGAATGTATTTTTCAGTATCCCAATGAAAGTAAGAATATCGCAAAGTTTTTCCACAAAAGACTTAATAGGTTCACTTCAGGGTGTGGCGTCCCTGTCTACACGAGTTAGGGTTGAAGAGACTCTTTAGCCTTGGCAGGCAACTCTTTCAGGAGAAGGACACCCCGAAATCAAACCAGCGGGTGGAAGGGACCCTTCAGCCTTGGTAGGCAACCTTTCTAAGAGAAGGTTACTCTGAATACAAACCTCGTTCTCCAACCTGGGACTGTGTCATACTCATTGTACCGTGGCTTCCCATGGTCTTGGGTTTGAGTTCCCGTGCTTGAGGGTAAAATAAGGCATTTTTCCTATTTTTGTTAATTTTCTGTTTTTTTGAAAAGTGTGTAGGACAGGCTGATGAGAAAGCAGAAGCTGTTTAGTGGATTATCAGGAAAGCGCCTTCTTCTTTGCCTATTCTTTTCCTTCTAGGCTTTTCATAATTTCTAAATCCATCCTGACTGTCCTCCCCCCGTTGCAGTGGCAAACCTGGGGGGTTTCTTATATGCCTTATAAGGTGCGCTGGCTCCACCTTACCGACCAGTTGCTTCCGGCATTTTTTCAATGACATATGGTTAGGTTTTTCTATACTTTCAATGTAATTTTTGTAAATAATGCAAATACTGTTGTTGTGGACTGCATTATTATTATTTATTGCTCAGTTGATTTTTATGCTGCTGTTCTTATGAGTTTATTTATTAGTTTTGCTACTAATTTTATGTTGTTAATTTTAATGCTTTTGGGAGACATTGAGCTCAAGCCTGGGCCTGCTCCTCATTACTGTAAGAAAAATTGCAGAGTGCTTTACTCAAATATTCGGGGCTCTTGTAAGCAGTAACAAGTCAGAGGTTGAGTTTTAAACCCTGGGTTTGTTGGCCCTGATTTTATTTACTGTTGTAACATCCCACATGCGCAAGGTATGGCTGTATACACTAAGTCTGGACGACCTACATATGACTGTCTCTTGGAAAGGATTAGTATGGCTCCTCCAATTTTGTTCACCTAATTGAAGAACCCACACATATTTCTGGTAATAGACTTCATATTCACAGATGTTCTCAAGAATTGTATGTATATCTGCAGACTGCAGTAACTACATGCCAATTTCTATTCTCCCTGTGCTCTCCAAAGTTGCAGAAAACTAATTTTTCAGCCATTACATAAGTATGTGGAATCTAAAGGATTGTTTGCCGGTAGTCAATATGCATATCCGAAGCAATTATGTACCTGCGATGCCATTTAGATTTGACATGCCATTTGCAAGAGAACTTGATAAGGGTTTTGAGTAATTCAAATAGATTTTAGTGCACTTACTTATAAACTTCAGAATCTTGGAGTGGGTGGATATGTTTTAAGTTTACATCAACATATCTTTGCAGGTAGGCAGTAGCAAGTTGCTGTTGATGTGATCTTTAGCGAACCAAGACTTATTGTGTCTGGAGTTCCACAGGGCAGTGTTCTTGGTCGACTGTTATTTTCAGTGCACACAAGCGATATGGTTGTTGGCCTGGAAAACAAGATTGTTCAGGATTCTGACGATGCAACACTTGTGGGTGTTGTAAAGTCTCCACTTATGAGAAATGAAGCTGCCCTCAGTCTCTGTCGGGACAAGGAGCGGATTAGTGAATGGTGCAGTCGGTGGGGTATGAGGCTGAACTCCAGTATAACGAAAACACTGTTGATTAGTAAATCTCGTACAGATTTTCCACCTCATCCTTCACTCCAAGTCAATAGCACTCTGCTGAATGAGTCTGAAGGTTTAACAATTCTAGGTGTAACTTTTGACTCACATCTTATTTTTGAGAAACATCTAGTGATAAGCATTAGCATGTTGCACGAAAGTTAGGTATTGTACGAAAGGCCTAATATATTTACAACAAAGATAAAATCAATGCAACTTGTTTTAGGTTATTTGTCCTTCCTTTACTAGAGTACTGTTCTCTGGTATGGATGATTGCTTCTGCCAGAGATTTACCTCTTTTAGACAGAGTGGTTCGTGGTAGTAGGTTTCTGTTTCCATATATTAGCACTTATGATTTGGTCTCTTGTTTGTCAATTTTTCATAAGTTGTATTTTAACAGAGATCTTTCACATTCTCAATTGATCCCTCGTCCCCTTTTCCTGCCAAGAGCAACCCGATTTGCTGAACAGCAGCATCGGTAAGCAGTAAATGTGCCTCGCTGTAGATCTTTTCAATTCCACAGGTCTTTTATTGCCCACGCTATTGGGCTGGGGAACAGTCTCCCTGAGGATGTCGTGCAACTGGGACTTCCAAAGTTCAAGCGAAGATGCAATGTATTACTACCCTAATACTTTTCTCCTTGCATTTTAATACATTTTTTTTCTCTTTATTGATTGATTATTTTTTTTATATATAAGCGAGATTTCTTCTTTCTATATTTACCTTTACCTCCTCTTACTTCTATGAACACCGTATTCTTTGGAGGCTTGAATTTCAAGCCAATGGCGTCTGTCTGTGGGCTTGTTCCATATGAATAGGGTTCATTTTCTGAATATAATTATAATAATTATAATCAGAGACCTCTCAGAGGTGTATGGTAGCTATCGTCTGGGTTTCACACATTCCAGACCCCCGTTAACCATCGTTCTGGCTATCAGTAAGATTTCACGTTAAAAGAACACTTTAACCTCTACCTCCAAAATTAAGGTTGAACGATTACCTCGGGCGAGAAAAATAATGAGGTTAAGATGCATACAAATGAAGAGGAGAAACATAAGGTCAGGGAAAGAAAGAAGAAAAATAACCGATCATAAAAGAACCAACTTCTCAATCAGTCACCTCATCTCTTTGAACAAGAGTTAGTTCTGCCATCACCTATACCTGAAACCATTAGATTTTATTACATAGTCGCTTTTAATCACAGCTGGTGGACTAAAGTTTTTGCGTCCTCATGAAAAAGATAACATGAAAAGACGAGGTGATCGAACAAACGTCATTAGAACGGGTGAGCTCTCAAATTCTGTGCAGCAGTGGATCGTTGAATACCTGTTACTTTTGTCATTCATAGACTGCATAATCAGATTGAAACTCCCGCCCACGCCAGTCGACGCTGACACGAGAGAGAGAGAGAGAGAGAGAGAGAGAGAGAGAGAGAGAGAGAGAGAGAGAGAGAGCAGCACAAATAATTTTATTAATATATTTTTTTCTAGAGCTTAAAAAAATTGTGTCATCAACAAAATACAGCGTATTCCAATTCACATTTTAAACGGCTTAAAACGTGTGGAGCTTTTACAAGTTACGTCAATTGTAAATTATCTTACCCGACCTTATGGAAAATAAGAGGGAAAAGTATTCCTCTAAATGTCTACACTAAATAAAACGAAGCATAATAAGGACACAGCATCTGCCTTTGAAATAACTGATTTACACGGTGAACCTCTTTATTTAGATATCGAGATGGGTTTCTTCATGTTCCCAAAAAATATAGTTCTAACTTTCATTACATATACATTATATATATATATATATATATATATATATATATATATATATATATATATATATATATATATATATATATATATATATATATTCATATATATATATATATATATATATATACACATATATATAATATACATATGTAACGAAAGTTAGAACTAAATATTTTTTGGAACATGAAGAAGCCCATCTCGATATCTAAATAAAGAGGTTCACGGTGTAAATCAGAATATTTCAAAGGCAGATGATAGAACGGTCTGTAAACAGTTGTGTTATGGCACAAAGTTGGTACCGTAGCGATAATAATTTAATCGGAATCAGTATTCATACAAAAATAAATATGCCATACAGTTTTCATTCCTGTTACATAGGCATTTTGATGGTGTAATCTTTGGAAAACGTTACGCTTTTGCAATTGATCTGTGTCCTCATTATGCTTCGTTTTATTTGGCGTAGACATTTGGGAATACTTTTCCCTCTGATATCATATACATATATATATATATATATATATATATATATATATATATATATATATTATATATATATATATATATATATATATATATATATATATATATCTATATATATATATATATATATATATTATATATATATATATATATATATATATATATATATATCTGGCTATTTTCAGTTATGGTTCCCTAAACAAAGTTGGTACAGGTAGCAATAATGATTTAACGGAATCAATATTCATACAAAAAATAAAGATGCAAAATAATTTATTTCCTTTACACAGACATTTTGATGATGTAATCTTTGGAAAACATTACGCTTTTGCAGTCGATCTATTTCCTCATTATATTTCGTTTCATTTAGTTTAGACATTCAGAAGAATGCTTTTACTTCTTATTTTCCATTAGGTAGGGTAAGATCATTTACAACTTGCATTTACATATATATATATATATGTATATATTACATATAGGCTAATATATATATATATATATATGTGTGTGTGTGAGTGTGTGTGTGTATGTGTGTGTATGTGTGTGTGTGTATAAACAATCTGGTGCAGAGTGAATGCACTTACCACCGCAATGCAGTTCATCTGATTTGTCGGGGCAGTCATTGATGTGGTCGCACCAGAAGGACTCGGGAACGCACTGACCAGTATGACATCTGCGCAATCCTTCCCCGCATTCATTTTCATCTAATTGGAATGATCAGAGAGAGTGGGCGATTTGATTAGTACGGGAGGGGAAAAAGTCAAGCGTAATATCTGCAGAAAAAGAAATGAATTAACTGCCGATTAAAATACATTGATGCTGTGAATTATGAAACTTCACAGGGTTTCAGAAAATTGTTGATTGCTTTGATTTTTGTATGTGCCTGACAAATATATTATTAGGGCATGCATTTATTAAAGTGCGCCTTATTTCCACTTAGCTGAATGCGAATATACGTGGGGTGAGTTGGCTGGGTGTACGTCAGGTAATTATTATAAACCAGGTCATTACTTGCTATTAATTAACAATATTAATTAACTTGCCTTTCAAGAATGAACCGATTTTTCAATTCATGGCTGCTTCTTTCACCTACATGCAGAGTAGTAAAGAACAAACAACTACCTCACTAGATGCTCTTTGATCCGACAAGGAAGGGGTGGAGCCCCTAATAATTAAGATGTCACTAATCAATCTTGTCAGGAATTAACAAACTAAATTACGGGCGCTTTTTAAGGCAAAGGTCTCCCTAAAAAGGTTTTTCCTTTTATTAGGAAATATAATGTTTTAAGGAAAGGGTGTTCTTTATGGCACTACTAATTATGAAAATGTTGTTCACCTTATTAAAACTCATTCAATCTTTGGTAGAAAAAAGGCAGAAGAATTACCATGCGCATGAGAAAATAAATTTTTTGAGTTACGAACAACCTCGCGTTTATCTCACCTGCGTAATCCGGAAGATTAAAAAGTTTCCAAGGGGATGTCAAGATGCTGATAAGAACTAAGGATTTTCTATAAAAGCAAGCATGGCAGGCGTCAAAGGAAATAAATTATTAAATACTATTAGAAAGTCTCATGGGGCGGCAGAGGTCCTTACCCTTGAAGAAAAACGTTTGTTTAACAAGGAGAAACAACTCGAGGTGATATGTTCTAAAAAAAAAAATTCACATAAGGGCAAAACCTCAGTCCTGTATTTGCTAAAATGTTTTTTTTTTATTTTTTAGCCAAAACTATCAATTTAAAGCCAAAATAGCACTGTTAGATTTCGCAATTTCAGATCTAACTCTGGACGAAGAGAATAGGAAACAATCAAGCCATTTTTGTCATTAACAGCAAAATTTAGTTAAAATATTAATGATCAACTGATACAATGTTATCAACTTTCAAATTTGAATTGAAAAGGAGTTTCACAAGTGCGATGCAGTGGCCTGACCACAAGAAAAAAAAATTTATTTCTTTTAATCTAAGAAAAGCCGAAATTTCTTATTGACAGGAATGTATTTCTCGATAACTAATCAGTTTCTATCCAGTCCCTTCGACAAAAACACGAGATGGATAATAAAATGAACATAATAGATTGAATCATGAAATTTAGGTTATAACGTCACGCACTGAGGAACTTTAGCCAGTGACTGGAGGGAGTTCGATTAAGTTTAAATTTAACTATAATTTTCAAGAAACTAAAATAAAAAATTTGAAAATCTCGAAAATGCGCATCTCGCCTGAATTGACGAAAATTTTACAACGTCTCGTTCAGGATCTCTCCCAAAATTTATCCAACAAATTTTTCTTGGTCAGTAACCCAACAGTCCACACTATTTTACTGAAATCCTACAGTTAAATAAAAAAAAAAAAACTAGCTCTGGATCCAGATGTATCTCCAGAAATCTTTTCAACTTTTCTTTGCCTATAGATCAGCGCATCCACAAAATTCCACTGCAGTCCATTGTTAACAGGTTCAGATATCTTCCGGAAGGACAGACAAAGGCAGGTACATATGCATTATCTAAATTCATTTAAAGATGTAAAGAAACCCTTACCACAATATTGTTCATCTGATTTGTCAGCACAGTCGAAAGCAAGGTCACAGCGGTCGGTGAGTTGGACGCACTGCCCACTTGAGCACTGCCAGGAGTCTTCGGAACACATGATTTCAGCTGCAGAGGAAAAAATCAAACGATTATTCAGTTAGAACTGTCAAAAAAAAATCGCAAGATTTAAAAATACCGTTTCCAGAAATCTTATCTAGTCTGCATCAATACGGCTAAGAAAGGGAAATAATATCAATTTAAGCCCCAGTCTCTAAACTCTTTACCCCAATCTGCGTGAGACATTCGAAAAAGATTTAAAAAAGAAACGAAGGACCGTCAGTAATCCTTGTTAAGACCTTTTGCCTGGCATTGGTTTATCCACTTACTCGAGTTAATCATAGACAGCTGTTCTTCACCTAAAGAATTACCTGAGTTAATCATTGACAGCTGTCCTCCAGTTGAAGAATATCACCGAATTAATGACCTTCGTATGTCTCAGAATGACTAAATACTCATTTAATCTTATTTGTTGTTTCTAAAACCGAGAGTTCTTTGTGATCTTTCGTTCCATCTCCCGTAGTTGCCTGAAAATGTATTACAGTAAAGGCGAAAGATTTTGCACTCTGCTAGTTCAATCTCCTCATGGTTTATAATATAATATATATATATATATATATATATATATATATATATATATATATATATATATATATATATATATATATATTACAAACGTCCTTTTGACCGTTTGTTTTATGCTTTTTCAATATTAATATTGAGATACAAATCAAATTAAATATAAAAGAACTACAAAATGCCTGTGTGAAGTTAACTGATGTTTCTCCCTCACCACTCCATTATCCCTTATGGCCACCCAGATGTCAAATAGGCAGATGTTCCCCAAGTAATTAAAAGGCACGTTGCCAAATCTGATAATCATCCCCCAAGGGGGAGTTAGTACCCTTTCTCACACATTAAAGAAAATCCCTTTGAGACTTCACATACTCCACATATTGTTAATCAGTCCCCAGTCAATTTACCTAAGATGTATTCGAGGGAAAATCCTCCCCGCCTTGCCACCTGCAACCACTGCCTGTGGGTCAACTCCTTGACCTGTACCACACCTGCATCTCCCCCTTCATAACCTTACCTCTCATGTCTAATCATCTCAATATTTTTGTCTCTATCCCTCGAACCTTTTACTGGCTGGTTCTCAATGCCCTTTCCAGGCACTGCCGAGATTATCAGCGTGCCCTGAGAAGTGGACAATAAATAACCTCATTAAAAAGGAACTGTCCAAACACACAGTTGATGCTGATGCAGTATAAATACTGGCTGTGACGGACAACCTTTGCTAATGTACTCTATGACGTCTCCCTGTCATGTATCCTGCTGGATAGGGACTCTGATGAAGGCTCTGCTGGATGTCTCTGTGATGCTGTCACTCTGAAGGTGGTCCTTACCAAACCACCTTGGACCCTGAGCGTTGATGAATCTGTGATCCCGAAGTGCCCTTCTATTTCTCATCTGATTCCTCTGTGGTAGGGAACTGTACACAACGCTTCCATGGTTATTCCTGCTAAGAGAACTGGCTCTAATCTACCCAAGTCTTGTCCACGGACCAAGGTAAAGTGAGTGGAAGCTGTTTGTCCGGCCACACCATTTTTGTCTTTTACTTGAATTTCCCACCCGTTCTCCTGTTCTCATAGCCATCCCCTTTTGAATTCTGCCTCAAAGATTTCTCATGATTTTTAACTGTGATGTACTTGTTTTATAAATAATTGGAATCCCAGTGTTAGCCTTATTTTTGCTTTGATGGTAGTGTTAAAAGTTTGGTGTTAAAGATCAGTGTTTTGTTGCCTGCCATTTAATTTTGCCTAAGTGTTCCAATCTAACTTTCACTCGTAATTCCCTCGTATGTTACAACATCACCTGCATTGGAGATCCATGTTGCGAGAAACCTGTTGTGTGAAATCACTGTGCATCAGTGGTGCCATCTCCTTGCAAACCGTAAGTGCCACATCTGTTCAAGATTTTCCTGGTTTCCTAGTGTTAACAATCACCTTGCCTGCAGTACCCCAACTTGTACTATCTAACAATCCTATCTCCCTTCTACGAAATGTGTGAGCCTAGTCAGGCATAGATACATAGCTTGCAGTAGTGTGGCACTCTTGTTTGTTGACTGTCATTTAGTACAGTAAATGTTGATAGTGCCACACAGCTCTATTGATAGCTCCTGTATATGTTTTATCTGATACCTTTCGTGAATTATATGTTTCAAGTGGATACCCTACGTTTACCTTGTATCCTTTCTTTAATTGATATTGAGTTGGGTTAATTTCACTAAAGCATTTTTTCTTTCTGATAACTGGAGTGTGGCCCCGCATGGTCAGTTGACATTTCCAAAAGGCATAGATTAGAATGGCAACCTTGCCAGGATCCTTAAAACTCTGGAGCAAGTGGCAATATCAATTTTTAATTGAAATTCATGACCCCTTACAACTCAGCTAACTAGCAGGACAGTTACAACTGGCTAATCTGTTTCCCTTATTGTTCCACACACCTCTATGGCAAAACCTATGTTTGGCATCCATTGACTACAGCACACAACAAGTAAGTATTTTTATTTTAGTATTTCATGTTTTTTGATGTGTGATTCACGAGTGTTTGAAATTTGTGCCTCACAAGAGGTTGCTCACCATTCACTCTGTAGCCTTGAGATCGAGTTGTTAAAAACCACTTAACTGTAGCTTTACTGAGTGTGAGTGCAGTGTTATTTACGAGACTGCATGTCTCGGCTGAGCTTAGTAAGTGCAGTGATAAAGTGTTAATGACTTAGCAACCTGCAAAGTGTGCATTCCCATTTAAAATACAATAACCTTCTTGCTAAGAAATTCTTTCTGGCAAACCCTTGCGGCAACTAGTCACTCACCAAGTGTTTACTACAAGAACTTACTCGCCCATGCATTTTGTCAGAGTAGTCAAGCCACCTCTTTAGAATTTAATTATTATGTGAACGTGTCATAAGTTCATCTTGTCTATCATATACGTGATATTGGTATCATTGCTTAGTTCAAGAGTTGCAGAGAGAATACTTCATGATAATGTAAATGTTAGTATGACAACAAGTATTACAGTATTCATAGTAGAATCTGAGGTCTTACAGTCTATCGTTTGACTGGATAGACTGTAACTTTCACAGTTCGCTCTAATCTCAAGTGAAAGCTTTCTAATTTTCCTTTCATTTTAGCTCGCTAGTAGTCCAATGATGGGGACGCTCATTTTTTGGTATTATTACATGCTCCTGGGAATTATTTACTGATTTTGCAAGACTAAAAGCTATAACCTCTCCTTTTGCAAGAACAGTGTGATTTTATGTTTGTCTTTTGATTTGTGCATATACCTTGAACATCTACGAACTATTGCTTTACGCTAGCCAAAGTGGTTGAATTGTGTACAAATGCATTAGATAACTAGCCAACCTGAGTGCTTTCTGCACACCCCTGGCAGCTACCCAATTACTGTTGAAAGCCTGAAACATGCTGGGTGAAGTATCTTGCCGAGTCTTGTGAGACTCCCCATTTATGCTGATAAAGTGTGCTTTTGCAGCGAGTTTTCTGTTTAGAGAAACCACTCCTCGGAACTTTGTTGAGTTGTTCTTTTGAACTATGTTATGTCCCTCGGGACCCACCTGCCTACGTACTTGCGAGTGCCACCCACATTCTTTCAAGAACCACTTATGCACCTTTGGGTGCCTGTTGTTGAGTGTTTTGAGAACATCTGCTTACGCACATTGAGTGTGCCACATCATTACACACTTTGGAGAAGTACCACCTCCATTCTTAGGAACACCCCTATGTTCTTTCGAGAACCCATTACGCACCTTTGGGTGCCACCTGAAGCTCTGTTGAACCTGCTATTTGCATCCTGCAGGAATTGTTTTCACACTGTGAGTGCCAAAGTGTTCGGATAACACACCTGCTTCTTGCGAGACAAACCTTACACACCTTTTGGTGCCACTGCACTCGATCGAGTAAATCAAACCTCTGACGTAGGCTGTTGCCTGACTTCCCCTGACTGTAACCTGTTGAGTGCCAGTGAGTGCCTCATACCGAACTTCTTACTCTGAGAGTACCACACTTAGGTGCCATTCTGTCTGTCTGTTGGACAGCTGAGAAATGCATTTACCACTACGAGTGCCATCTTATTGGTGGCCCTCCTCACTTTACATTCTTCAGAACCTTACCTATGAGTGTCACCTTTGTTGGCGCTCCCCTCTTTGTTCCTCGGAACGCTACATCTGCCCAGACCAATGCCATCAAGTGGGATTTCCAGGTACTCGGACTGGAAAGAAACCTCCACAGAGACTCCCTCACTGCCTGGGTTGATGCTCAGGTAGCTAGGGCCCAGCAGGAGAGAAAAGACATGGAGGACCAAGAAAGGGCAGAGAGAGAGAAGCCCAGCGAACTCATGAACTGGCCACAGCTCAGTTCAGAGCCGAAAATCCCACGTCCACTGTTCCCCCCATGTTGAAAGGGGTGAACAGTCTTATCCAAGCCTGGTTGGACGAAGAGCAAGAGACCTAGCAAGACCATATTGAACAGGTCTTTAAAAGTTACAAGCCTAACCCAAACTAAATGGCACTTCTTTTGAATAGGCATATACAAAGGTAAGGGTCTATCGCTCTTTGGTCCTTGCCCGCTGAGGAGCAAGGAGAACTCACAGTTGTAAGGTGAGCAATCACCAAGGCTTACAAAATTACCCCTGAGAAGTGGAGACAGAGCTGACACAGCCTACCAAAGAATGCCAGACAAACCTGGATGGACTGGATCTACCATAAGGATAAGAATTTCAACCAATCGATGGGATCCCTCTTGGCCAAAACATACAATGCTGTCACTGAAAGTATAAGGCAGGAGGACTTTTTCTATTATGTCCCCAGTTCCCTTGCTGCCTATCTACGCGGGTGATGCACTGCAACCATTGCTGAGTGCTGCCGACTGGCCAACAAGTGGGAGACTCATCACTCACAACTAAGCTCCTTACACAGAAAACTTAGTCTTCCAGGGTATACATCATCTACAACCCAGCCAAGAAATGGACTTCCTCAGAAACATTTCCTCTGTCATCTGTGCAAGAAGGCCAGACAAAGCTAATCATTGCCCAAACCAAGCCTGAAAAGAACCATGAACCTAATCTAAGCATTTCTAGCAAGACTACTTCAGCCCAGAGCACCTCTGCTGCTTCCAGTGCCCAACAATGTCCTAATGTTACCCCGACTGGGTCGGGTTTCAACAGGGACTATAGTGAGGACATTTGTAAATATTGCAATGGTTCTGACAGTGGTCAGTACACATGAGTCCACCAAATGGACAGGGTTGGACAATGTGACTGTAGCCCCCATTAATGGCCCAGGACCAGCCAGTGTGCTCACTAACTTTGTCAATATGGGGTTGGAAGTCAGTCTCATACTGAGAAGTCAGGTGCCTTAGCCTCTATTCGGGAGGACGAATGTATTTCTACCTGTTGGTTAAATGGTCACTCGTTGGATCTCCCAACTGCCCGCCTTACTGTCACTTAGGGCGACCCTCTGAAAACAAGAAAACATCGGTTTGGAGTAACCAAGAAGCTCGCTACCAGACAACCCCTGCTGTCAGGTCAGGATTTCCTACAGTAGAGAGACTTGCAGGTCCCTCTACGATACATGACAGTAGTGCTCACAGAACCAGAGGAGAAATCCTTCCTCTATGCATGCCTAACAGAAGACTCTTTTACAAGTCCCAAATGGCCCTGCATTCATCACAGAACTTTTGAATATGATCCATGTACCCGACAGCAGTTCCCCCTAGAACCTGTCCCCCTTCCTATCTCTCCTCCTATCCCACACCCTGGCAGCCCCCAAGCCTTGCAACCTGAAGAGCTGACTGGGCCCTCCTTTCTTACTTCCAGCCTTGGTGGCCCCGCAAACTCGCAACCTGCAGATCCATCTTGGCGTCATTTGCCAACACTTCACATAACCAAAGAGGAACCCTCTCCTCTTGAAATCAGTGACATGATAGTGCCATCCAGAGGCACACTCTCCCAGATGCCTGCCATTGCCGTGGCACCCTCTACTGATTCCCACCTGATTTGGGAAAACGGTCCCTTACGGGCTCGAGTCCGAACACTACACCACTATCCCCATTGAGAGGATACCTCATAACTTGAGGGAACTAGCTTTGCTCATGTAGGTGTCGCTGACCCCGTCCCTGAAAACCATGTCTCCAAAACGATGCCCATACCACTTGAACAGCTTGAACGGTACCAGTTTTCATCAGTCGTGATATCTGAGTCTGTACCAAGCACCAACCCTGTGACTGGCCCTGCCTTAGTACCTGTGGTTAAATGTCCATCCAACTCAGAGGCTGGGCCCTTCACGATGCAACCTCCAATGTCTGGCCCTGCCCTATTGCCTGTGCCAGCAAACAACAATGATCTCCCTCCGGGAGATCCCAAAGCTGATGCAAACTCCCTGCCAGTGCCATGCTCCATCAGTCCTGGATGTCGAGCCACATCCCACTTTGAACTCTACACATGGCCCTGCCGAGATGACAGTGCCAGTGCCAAATTAAGATTTGATTCCTGTGCTGGGTCCTGTTTTCATATCAGAACCAGAGCACCACATAGACTTCCCTACAGGAGGTTGCAATCCGGTCCTCGTTACCTGTGAGCCTCAAATGGCCACCAAACCTTCTTCCTCTTTTTCCAAATCTGCAGAGCAAGATATTCTGATGGAAAGCTCACATATAACCATGCTGGCTGAAAAACTCAAGGAACTGTGACAGCAACTGATGGAACTTGCTAGAGCTGTCACTGCTCCCATTGTCGCAGCAGCAGGAGTACATAGCACTTCAACACCTTTGGATTTGGCTTCTCTGACTCTGGCTAGGCACTCATACCATCACTTCAAAGTAGGACACAAGAAGAAGAAACAACGGCGTAGGACGCCCAAGTAGCCTAGGAGAGCCACCGAGTTCTCATTGCACTGGTGCCAGCCAAGCACAGTACTCCATTTTGTCTAAGTAATTTGACATTGTAAGCCAGAGTCAGATGCCAAGTCACTCCCTTTTTCTAGCTCTTTACGGAATGTAAATCATTACCTTTCTTGAACACTGAAATTGTGTAACTTCTTCTGTTGCTACAGTAACACTAATTTTATGACTCTTAGTAGTCCACCTCTAACTTTGTGTTACAATACTCGCTCTGCTTGAGTGCTATGCAGTGCCAAAAATGCCAGATGCCCTGGCCCTACTACTGCTATTACTGAGAATCCTGTATGGTCTCTTATGATCAAAGTTACCTGACAAGTCAGGTTTTCACATTTTACCAGTCCTTAAAGCCTGTTTCCAGAGACGGCAATCAAGTTACTCTCTACTAGTTAAATTTTGTGACTTATAATTTTCCTCCTGTTTGTTTACCATTGCTCTTCTTTGCTTTATCTCCTTTTGCACTGTTATCAGTTACAATGTCTTGAGTATGGGTTAGCACAAGAATTTTTTTCAGACAAAGGTTGTCTGATCAAATCAACCACAGTCCATGTATCATTTCTGAATGGAATTGTATGTTATGGTTCACCTAGCTAAGATGTAATGTTTAAAAGGCAAGTCTGCATTAAAGTTAAGAAGTGGAAATGAAATCTTAATACTAATTTTGATCATGTTCATTCATGATTTTGTATTTACTATAAGTCACAGTTTATTGCCTGCATGTTGAATTGTCTAGAGTGACCTTTGCACACAGATATGATTTTAGTTTAAGACATATTCAAGGTATATTAGACGAGAGTGAATTATGTTTATCAATCCATAAAAAGCTTCTAGACGTCCACGCCCAAAAGGGGAGTGTAACGTCTTCGTTTGTTGGGGAGGTGTTACACATGTCCTTTTGACCGTTTGTTTTATACTTTTTCCTTATTAATATTGAGATACAAATCAAATTAAATGTTAAAGGACTACAAAATGTTTGTGTGAAGTTAACTGATGTTTCTCCCTCGCCACTCCATTATCCCTTATGGCCACCCAGATGTCAAATGGGCAGACGTTCCCCAAGTAATTAATAGGCACCTTGCCAAATCTGATAATCACCCCCCAAAGGGAAGTTAGTACCCTTTCTCACAAATTAAAGAAAATCCTTTTGAGACTTCACATCCCCCACATATTGTTAACCAGTCCCCAGTCAATTTACCTGAGATCTATTCGAAGGAAAATTCTCCCTGCCTTGTTACCTGCAACCGGTACCTGCAGGTCCCTTCTTTGACCTATCCCGCACCTGCATCTCCGCCCTCATAACCTTGCCTCTCACATCTAATCATCTCACTATTGTTATCTCTATCCCTCGATCCTTTTACTGGCTGGCTCTCAACGCCCTTTCCAGGTACCTGCCGAGATTATCAGCATGCCCTGAGAAGAGGACAATAGATGACCTCATTAAGAAGGAACTGTCAAAACACAACCACCATTGACGCCGATGTGGTATAAATACTGGCTGCAATGGGACAACCTTTGCCAGTGTACTTTACGATGTCTCCCTGTCGCGTATCCTGCTGAACAGGGACTCTGATCATGTCCCCACTAAACATCTTTGTGATGCTGTCACTCTGAAGGTGGTCCCTACCAAACCGCCTTAAACCATGAGTGCTGATGAATCTGTGATCCCGAAGTGCCCTTCTACTTCTCATCTGATTCCTCTATGGTGGGGAATTGTACACGACACTGCTTCCATGGTTATCCCTGCTAAGAGAACTAGCACTAAGAGAACTGGCTCTAATCTACCCAGGTCTTATCCATGGACCAAGGTAAAGTGATTGGAAGTTGTTTGCCCATCCTCACCACTTTTGCCTTTTACTTGAATTTCCCACCTGTCCCCTGTTCTCATATCCATCCCATTTTGAATTCTCACTCAGAGATTTCTCGTGATTTTGACTGTGGTGTACTTGTTTTATAAGTAACTGGAGTACCAGTGTTAACCTTACTTTTGCTTCGACTGCAGTGTTAAAAGTTCGTTGTTTTGTTGCCTGCCATTTAATTTTGCCTAAGTGTTCCAATCTAACTTTCATCTGTAATTCCTTCATATGTTACAACATCACCTGCATTGCAGATCTGTGTTGCGAGTAACCTGTTGTGTGAAATCACCTGTAGATCAATGGTGCCATCTCCTTGCAAACTGCATGTGCCATATCCAGACAAGATTTTCCTGGTTTCCCAGTGTTAATAATCGCCTTGCCTGCAATGCCCCATCTTGTACTATCTAACGATCCTATCTCCCTTCTACGAAATGTGTGAGCCTAGTCAGGCTTGCAGTAGTGTGGCACTCTTGTTTGTTGATTGTCGTTTAGTACAGTAAATGTTGATAGTTCCACACAGCTCTATTGATAGCTCCTGTATATATTTTATCTTCTGATATCTTTAGTGAATTATATGTTTTAAGTGGACACCCTAAGTTTACCTTGCATCCTTCTTTAATTGATATTGAGTTGGGTTAATTCACTGAAGCATTTTTTCATTCTGATCATTGGAGTGTGACCCCGCATGGTCAGTTGACATTTCGAAAAGGCATAGCTTTGAGCCATCCCTCAACCACCATGGCTGCGCCTGTGACAATATATATAGTTGTGTGTATAAATTAGCACATGAGAACTTTTTTCACAGAAATAAATTTCTTACTTCCATCGAGAGTCCAGTCAGGACATTAGCAATTCCTTCTGTGTGTGAGTCCGAAATTTTATGTATGTATGTATGTATTTATATGTACATATATATATATATATATATATATATATATATATATATATATATATATATATATATATATATATATATATATATATATATATATATATATATATATATATATATATATATATATGTATATGTATATATATACTGTAATACTGTATATACATATACATATATATATATATATATATATATATATATATATATATATATATATATATATATATATATATATATATATATATATATATATATATATATATATATATATATACTGTATATATATGTATATATACATATATATGTATATATATATATATATATATATATACATATATATATATA